>NC_049982.1:24042997-24096353 GCF_000003815.2 Branchiostoma floridae
GTATGCTCAAGAATATCTCGAGAAGAAAGTATCGGAGAATTTTGCGGTTTGCATCTTTCGATTTCTTGCTAAGCAACCTTTCGAACTATACCAAGGTTGTCAGGCCGGAACTTGAAGTCTAAGCTACAATCGCGTCATTAAGTCATCCCCTTACCCGTTACCGTGACAGGCGGTGCTTCAAAAAAGTAGCTAGCGGTTGCGCCTAAACAGAGCCCATATGCTCAAGAATATCTCGAGAAGGAAGTATCGGAGAATTTTGCGGTTTGCATCTTTCGATTCCTTGCTAAGCAACCTTTCCAACCATACCAAAGTTGTCAGGCCGGAACTTGAAGTTTAAGCTACAATCGCGTCATTAAGTCATCCCCCTACCCGTTGCCGTGACAGGCGGTGCTTCAGAAAAGGAGCTAGCGGTTGCGCCTAAACAGAGCCCATATGCTCAAGAATATCTCGAGAAGGAAGTATCGGAGAATTTTGCGGTTTGCATCTATCGATTCCATGCTAAGCAACCTTTCCAACCATACCAAGGTTGTCAGGCCGGAACTTGAAGTTTAAGCTACAATCGCGTCATTAAGTCATCCCCCTACCCGTTGCCGTGACAAGCGGTGCTTCACGAAAAGGAGCCTAGCGGTTGCGCCTAAACAGAGCCCATATGCTCAAGAATATCTCGAGAAGGAAGTATCGGAGAATTTTGCGGTTTGCATCTTTCGATTCCTTGCTAAGCAGCCTTTCCAACCATACCAAGGTTGTCAGGCCGGAACTTGAAGTTTAAGCTACAATTGCGTCATTAAGTCATCCCCCTACCCGTTGCCGTGACAGGCGGTGCTTCAGAAAAGGAGCTAGTGGTTGCGCCTAAACAGAGCCCATATGCTCAAGAATATCTCGAGAAGGAAGTAACGGAGAACTTTGTGGTTTGCATCTTTCGATTCCTTGCTACGCAACCTTTCCAACCATACCAAGGTTGTCAGGCCGGAACTTGAAGCCTAAGCTACAATCGCGTCATTAAGTCATCCCCCTACCCGTTACCATGACAGGCGGTGCTTCATAAAAAGGAGCTAGCGGTTGCGCCTAAACAGAGCCCATATGCTCAAGAATATTTCGAGAAGAAAGTATTGGAGAATTTTGCGGTTTGCATCTTTCGATTCCTTGCTAAGCAACCTTTCCAACCATACCAAGGTTGTCAGGCCGGAACTTGAAGCCTAAGCTACAATCGCGTCATTAAGTCATCCCCCTACCCGTTGCCGTGACAGGCGGTGCTTCAGAAAATGAGCTAGCGGTTGCGCCTAAACAGAGCCCATATGCTCAAGAATATCTCGAGAAGAAAGTATTGGAGAATTTTGCGGTTTGCATCTTTCGATTCCTTGCTAAGCAACCTTTCCAACCATACCAAGGTTGTCAGGCCGGAACTTGAAGTTTAAGCTACAATCGCGTCATTAAGTCATCCCCCTACCCGTTGCCGTGACAGGCGGTGCTTCAGAAAAGGAGCTAGCGGTTGCGCCTAAACAGAGCCCATATGCTCAAGAATATCTCGAGAAGGAAGTATCGGAGAATTTTGCGGTTTGCATCTTTCGATTCCTTGCTAAGCAACCTTTCCAACCATACCAAGGTTGTCAGGCCGGAACTTGAAGTTTAAGCTACAATCGCGTCATTAAGTCATCCCCCTACCCGTTGCCGTGACAAGCGGTGCTTCAAAAAAGGAGCTAGCGGTTGCGCCTAAACAGAGCCCATATGCTCAAGAATATCTCGAGAAGGAAGTATCGGAGAATTTTGCGGTTTGCATCTTTCGATTCCTTGCTAAGCAACCTTTCCAACTATACCAAGGTTGTCAGGCCGGAACTTGAAGTTTAAGCTACAATCGCGTCATTAAGTCATCCCCCTACCCGTTGCCGTGACAGGCGGTGCTTCAGAAAAGGAGCTAGCGGTTGCGCCTAAACAGAGCCCATATGCTCAAGAATATCTCGAGAAGGAAGTATCGGAGAATTTTGCGGTTTGCATCTTTCGATTCCTTGCTAAGCAGCCTTTCCAACCATACCAAGGTTGTCAGGCCGGAACTTGAAGTTTAAGCTACAATTGCGTCATTAAGTCATCCCCCTACCCGTTGCCGTGACAGGCGGTGCTTCAGAAAAGGAGCTAGTGGTTGCGCCTAAACAGAGCCCATATGCTCAAGAATATCTCGAGAAGGAAGTAACGGAGAACTTTGCGGTTTGCATCTTTCGATTCCTTGCTACGCAACCTTTCCAACCATACCAAGGTTGTCAGGCCGGAACTTGAAGCCTAAGCTACAATCGCGTCATTAAGTCATCCCCCTACCCGTTACCATGACAGGCGGTGCTTCATAAAAAGGAGCTAGCGGTTGCGCCTAAACAGAGCCCATATGCTCAAGATATTTCGAGAAGAAAGTATTGGAGAATTTGGCGGTTGGCATCTTCCAATTCCTTGCTAAGGCAACCTTTCCAACCATACCAAGGTTGTCAGGCCGGACCTTGAAGCCTAAGCTACAATCGCGTCATTAAGTCATCCCCTTACCCGTTGCCGTGACAGGCGGTGCTTCAGAAAATGAGCTAGCGGTTGCGCCTAAACAGAGCCCATATGCTCAAGAATATCTCGAGAAGAAAGTATCGGAGAATTTTGCGGTTTGCATCTTTCGATTCCTTGCTAAGCAACCTTTCCAATCATACCAAGCTTGTCAGGCCGGAACTTGAAGTTTAAGCTACAATCGCGTCATTAAGTCATCCCCCTACCCGTTGCCGTGACAGGCGGTGCTTCAAAAAAGGAGCTAGCGGTTGCGCCTAAACATAGTCCGTATGCTCAAGAATATCTCGAGAAGGAAGTATCGGAGAATTTTGCGGTTTGCATCTTTCGATTCCTTGCTAAGCAACCTTTCCAACCATACCAAGCTTGTCAGGCCGGAACTTGAAGTTTAAGCTACAATCGCGTCATTAAGTCATCCCCCTACCCGTTACCGTCACAGGCGGTGCTTTAAAAAAGGAGCTAGCGGTTGCGCCTAAACAGAGCCCATATGCTCAAGAATATCTCGAGAAGGAAGTATCGGAGAATTTTGCGGTTTGCATCTTTCGATTCCTTGCTAAGCAACCTTTCCAACCATACCAAGCTTGTCAGGCCGGAACTTGAAGTTTAAGCTACAATCGCGTCATTAAGTCATCCCCCTACCCGTTACCGTGACAGGCGGTGCTTCAAAAAAGGAGCTAGCGGTTGCGCCTAAACATAGCCCGTATGCTCAAGAATATCTCGAGAAGAAAGTATCGGAGAATTTTGCGGTTTGCATCTTTCGATTCCTTGCTAAGCAACCTTTCCAACCATACCAAGCTTGTCAGGCCGGAACTTGAAGTTTAAGCTACAATCGCGTCATTAAGTCATCCCCCTACCCGTTACCGTGACAGGCGGTGCTTCAAAAAAGGAGCTAGCGGTTGCGCCTAAACATAGTCCGTATGCTCAAGAATATCTCGAGAAGAAAGTATCGGAGAATTTTGCGGTTTGCATCTTTCGATTCCTTGCTAAGCAACCTTTCCAACCATACCAAGCTTGTCAGGCCGGAACTTGAAGTTTAAGCTACAATCGCGTCATTAAGTCATCCCCCTACCCGTTACCGTCACAGGCGGTGCTTTAAAAAAGGAGCTAGCGGTTGCGCCTAAACAGAGCCCATATGCTCAAGAATATCTCGAGAAGGAAGTATCGGAGAATTTTGCGGTTTGCATCTTTCGATTCCTTGCTAAGCAACCTTTCCAACCATACCAAGCTTGTCAGGCCGGAACTTGAAGTTTAAGCTACAATCGCGTCATTAAGTCATCCCCCTACCCGTTACCGTCACAGGCGGTGCTTCAAAAAAGGAACTAGCGGTTGCGCCTAAACAGAGCCCATATGCTCAAGAATATCTCGAGAAGGAAGTGTTGGAGAATTTTGCGGTTTGCATCTTTCGATTCCTTGCTAAGCAACCTTTCCAACCATACCAAGCTTGTCAGGCCGGAACTTGAAGTTTAAGCTACAATCGCGTCATTAAGTCATCCCCCTACCCGTTACCGTCACAGGCGGTGCTTAAAAAAGGAGCTAGCGGTTGCGCCTAAACAGAGCCCATATGCTCAAGAATATCTCGAGAAGGAAGTATCGGAGAATTTTGCGGTTTGCATCTTCCGATTCCTTGCTAAGCAACCTTTCCAACCATACCAAGGTTGTCAGTCCGGAACTTGACGTTTAAGCTACAATCTCGTCATTAAGTCATCCCCCTACGTATACTCGTTGCCATGACAGGCGGTGCTTCAAAAAAGGAGCTAGCGGTTGCGCCTAAACATAGTCCGTATGCTCAAGAATATCTCGAGAAGAAAGTATCGGAGAATTTTGCGGTTTGCATCTTTCGATTTCTTGCTAAGCAGCCTTTCCAACCATACCAAGGTTGTCAGGCCGGAACTTGAAGTTTAAGCTACAATCGCGTCATTAAGTCATCCCCCTACCCGTTGCCGTGACAGGCGGTGCTTTAAAAAAGTAGCTAGCGGTTGCGCCTAAACAGAGCCCATATGCTCAAGAATATCTCGAGAAGGAAGTATCGAAGAATTTTGCGGTTTGCATCTTTCGATTCCTTGCTAAGCAACCTTTCCAACCATACCAAGGTTGTCAGGCCGGAACTTGAAGTTTAAGCTACAATCGCGTCATTAAGTCATCCCCCTACCCGTTGCCGTGACAAGCGGTGCTTCAAAAAAGGAGCTAGCGGTTGCGCCTAAACAGAGCCCATATGCTCAAGAATATCTCGAGAAGGAAGTATCGGAGAATTTTGCGGTTTGCATCTTCCGATTCCTTGCTAAGCAACCTTTCCACCATACCAAGCTTGTCAGGCCGGAACTTGAAGCCTTAGTAAGCTACAATCTCGTCATTAAGTCATCCCCCTACGTATACTCGTTGCCATGACAGGCGGTGCTTCAAAAAAGGAGCTAGCGGTTGCGCCTAAACATAGTCCGTATGCTCAAGAATATCTCGAGAAGAAAGTATCGGAGAATTTTGCGGCTTGCATCTTTCGATTCCTTGCTAAGCAACCTTTCCAACCGTACCAAGGTTGTCAGGCCGGAACTTGAAGCCTAAGCTACAATCGCGTCATTAAGTCATCTCCCTACCCGTTGCCGTGACAGGCGGTGCTTTAAAAAAGTAGCTAGCGGTTGCGCCTAAACAGAGCCCGTATGCTCAAGAATATCTCGAGAAGAAAGTATCGGAGAATTTCGCGGTTTGCATCTTTCTTGCTAAGTGATCTTTCCAACCGTACCAAGTGTGCCGGGCTGGAACTTGAACCCTAAGCTACAATCTCAGCATTAAGTCATCACCCTACACGTTGCCGGTGCTTCAATAAGGTAGCTAGCGGTTGCGCCTAAACAGAGCCCATATACTTCCAAAATCCAAACATATTCCATGAAAAAAAAACATTTTACTGGCCAAGGCTTCCTAATCATTTTGAAAGTAGGCCATCTGTTCCTGTCTTTATTCTCTACTGACAAACTCGTACATAACTTGTGGCAACTGCAGAGTATACAAGGATTAATCCTAGGGCCACTCCTTGTTATTTGTACATCAAAGACCTTCTAAACTGTATTCAGGCATGCAAGCTAGCAATGTATATGCAAATGAAACTATCATAGATATACTTTGCATACTGCAGCAGATTATAAAGCAGACAATTCCTGATTCAACTCGGCTTTTGCAGTGGTTCACTGCTCGCTACATGTATCTCCTAATCCCACAATATGCAAAGTTATGCTTGTCGGAACACATTATGACCAAAGCCGCAAACAGTAGCTTTTCAAACCTTGACCAGGTACATATCTAAGTAATAGGGTGTAGTTCTTGACAGTTCTCTACAGTGGATCATACCCTTCATGTCACAAAAAAGTACTTTCATCGTGAAGTGTCCAAAGCCTTTCATGAACAAATAAGCCTTAAGGTACACTCTCATTGCACTTGCGTCAAGCTTGCGTCACTGAGGGGTTCGTTCACTGAGATACTGTTTTGATATTTTCTCCGATTTTTTATAATATATATATTGCGTAATACGTAAAAGTATGACTTAGAAGACAACAAAATACACAAAAAAAGTAAGAAAATAGTTCGTTGTCTCTGAAATTCGTTGAGTGTCTTTCGAATCCCGCAGTGACGCAAGCTTGACGCAGGTGCAGTGACAGTGCATTTTTACTGAATATATACGAACCACACTTAAAAGGTAGTAGTACGATCTGGGATCAAGGCAGAAAGGTATGCACTGACAAAATACAGAAACTTCAAAACAGGCCGGGCTGCTATGGCTATCCTGGGCTGGCTGATTCTGTACAGCCAATGAAACCATAATGCAAACACTTGGATGGACCCTAGACCCCAATTGTTGACATCCATAAGAGAACATACCAATACTTGAAGTTTAAACCACTGTCCTGTATCCACGTCCTCGGTCTATTCACACAGCTAAGGCTTAGTCTATGTCCAAACCGGGCCCGGCCGGGATGTTTGCTGAAATGAAAAATAAAAGTGTGTATCAAGTGTTTTTTTACGTTCTGTGTAAAAAAAACGTTGTTTGTTACTTTTTATACAATATTATTCGTCTCCGAATGTTACCTGGCCGGGCCCCGGCAGGGGAATTGGGACACATGGCAAAATGATTGCTGTAGATTTTCTTGTTCTCGGACAGAATGCACAAGTCCTCTCTGTTACAAACCAGCCCAAACCTTCCTGTGCTTTTATGGGAACCTGAAGAACTTTAAACAGCTCAACTTTCAAACGCCCCTTTTAATCACAACCTTTGTACAAATGGAATTTCCTTGAAAATGTAATGAAAACGGAATAGATATAATATTTCCATAGCATTAATGTTCTACGAGCGATCGCTGTTGTTGTTTATATCCGGGGTATTTGGTGGCTGGTGCCTACCAGGGCGCCAGTAGATTGGATTAAAAATTGATATTTAAATCAGCAGATCAAATTACTGCTTGATATGTAAATCAATCTTTCCCAAACACATGTTTGATGCCTACCACCGTGACATCATCGCGATCGCTCGTGTTGCATACATTTTATTGAGAAAAATGGCAAGCTGATAACACTTGTATAGAGCTACCTGAACAAATACACACCTTTGCGGTTACCGTCTGCCATAATTGCTGCAACCGAGCACAACGCATCTTCCTGCTCTCCGCATCTTTAGTACAAAATTTTGTACGATCTCCTTGCATGAAATTTCAAGTTTCGCGCGAAAACGCCACAATGCACCGCGCGGGGTCATTAGGTTAAGGGCCACTGAGGTCACCGATGCAGTCCCCCTGTATCTGTGAATGGTTTCGCCCGATGACGTCACCCATGTATTGGCCATGTTGGCCATGTTGCAGACGTACCGAGGAAGAAAAGAGCTGTTTCCATACTATAAACTTTAGGAATTTGTCAACTTTTCAGGTAAGAGGTATCACGTTTTTGAAGCCAGACGGACTGTAACTAAGTTGTAAACTTGGAGCACGATTCATTTTTGCGTCAATTCGTTTTGTAGCGCAATTTACCGAAAATTTATTGAACGATGGGCGGAGAGGATAAATTTTTGGTACTTCGATATTTGACATGCTTTGATGTTGCACGACTGTTTCCCGACAATCTCACGAGCTCGCAGTTTCATCCAAACATGGCAAATCAGTTCAGATCATATCTGTGGCGTGTGATCCTTTCCTGCGCAATTTTACAAATTTATCTTGTTTACCTGGCCATGGTGGATGAAAATTACACTTCTAACATGAGAGGTCAGTTGGGGTCATGGTAAGTGTCAGAGTCTCAGACCCTGATGACCCCAATAATATGGTTTAGCTGTAATCTCTTTTCCATAATGATAACGCTAGTTTACCTTTATCCGTGGGGTAACCTATATCCGTTGTTTTTCAAAACAGCACATTTAGGGATATCGAGTCAACGGACGGTTGTTTCAAATTATAATATTTTCAAAATACAAAATTCAAAATAAGTATAGCAGTTTGAATTCACATTTCATTGACCTGATACCCTGCTTTTGAAAAGAACGTATATAGGTTACCCCACGGATAAAGGTGAACTAGCATTATATGCCAAAAAAGATTAATCCAAAATTCCAAATCCAAGCAGACATTGAAACCAATGGGATGTTTTCTAATTACCCCATTTGTTTGTTGTTGTTTATTTTATCTCTGACTCTCTCATTAGATCTAATGATTAGAAACACTTCTGCTACAAGGAAGGACACCAGCAAGGCTTGAAGATGACGACAACTCCTGAAAAAGCTGACAAGAAGGACAAGGAGTCTGGACTCCTGAGGAAGGGGTCCTCCTCCAAGAAACCACTCAAGGAGAAGGTGGTACAGATCTACGAGTCTTTCTTCAAGGTGAGATCTTTACTAGTGTTCTTTTATCACAAGCGCATTTTTCTCACATGAAATGTGGTTGTGGTTTAAGAACTTGCACAAATGTCTGTTGATGTACCAAATTGATGAGATATTAGAAAATTATATTATAAAATGTGCCCCATGTGTGACGGGGAACAACACACTCATAGAGAATGAAAAAGAACTTGATGGACTGAGATGTAAGGATATAACACATGCGTTACTATTTTTTTTTTTAAGCAGGCTAAATATGTATACTTCCTACATCCAAGGAAACCATTTCTTGTAGAAATAGAAAAAGGTTTAAAAGTGTACGCTGAGTTAGTATGCTAAAAGATTACATGATGAAATGCCACAAACGTACAGACTTGTATCACGTTTCCGGGCGGTTAATTCGATGACACTGTATTTTTTGTAATGCTTGTGAATACTAATTGTATCCACAAAATCAGTCTTGATTTAGTTGAAACTTCTTTACACTGTAATTCTACATTTCCAGTATACTACAGTTATACAATAGTGTCATCCATAAACTTATATAGTATAATCAGCTAAAACCTCATTTTCCCTCCAAGTCCTACCAATAAACAAACCATGCAAAAGTAACTGCATTTACAGTTATCTTGTATCTGACCATTTACATATAGCTTGGGTTCCATCCTTAGTAGTAACCGCTGACTCAATCTTTTTGCTTGCTAACCATGGGTTATCATTTACATGCTTGTTTGTTTTTACCTTCTCTATAGGGAGAAGACCCTTCTCTTGGAAACCCTAACTTCTGGGATGAATTTTTCTTAATGAAGGCAAGAAATTTTCAATTGTAATCAAATCGAACGCTAGATTTTCTGATAAGTTTTTTTTTTACAACACTGTCTTCCTGCCTGTATCTCATTTGAATGAAAATGTGTTTGTAAAAATTGTCTTTCCTATCTTTTCTCACAGGCAAATGTTGCATACATAGAGAAGGCGTTCTCAAAAATGACCCCAGAGCAACTTGTGGCATTAAAGGTAAGGAAATTTGACAGTGTCATTTATCTTATTCTTATAGTTTTCTTTTTCTTCTAATAGAAGTGTTCCCAGTTTACATTGGGGTCTTGGATTGGTATTTGTAATTGCCGGAATGTGTAAAAATTAACTGAAATACTTCTGACCTCCTTAAAGATATTAGCAATGAAGAGCAGTGAGATCTGTTTTTCTGTATGGTTGAGTGGGACTCCTTGCCACTTTGTACAGTAGGAGTATGCTCATCTTTAAACAAAACATAGAGTAAGATGTTTAACGTTATTTATAACCAACTTTTCAATGGGATATAACCAGCTGCTGCCGTGATGCTTGCCTGCAAATTAAAGCTGATGTTATTTCAATTCTTAGGATTGTTTTACGGGCTGTACAAAATACAGATCCTAGTTGAATCTTTTGCATATAGAGCTGTCCGTATATAATATCAATATCCATTGATATCAAATCTTTTTATATTGCAGGACAACATCAACTTACTCTGCCACAGATGCATTTTAACCTTGAAAGAAGACTACCAGATCAGGGTGGTCAATGCCCTACAGGTCAGTATGTGTCACTGTAGATGTTGAAATGTTTGCAGTGGTTTAATGTGTTACAGTAACCTCCTCCCCGCAAACTTAAAACCACTGCAAATTTGCTTGTTGTTCTGTCCTCTGCTCATGCCTACCCCATTGTTTCAGCATCAAAACGTAAAACCACCACAAATACATTTTGCTCTAATCATTACACAATAGTCCCCATCAACTTGAAGGCATTTCGAGCGTTCGAAACAATGAAAAACAATAAATAAACAATACACATAGTTTAACCCCTCCATTATTGTTGTTGTTGTGTTTTTCAGACCATGTGTGCGCTGATCCGTGGTGTGTATGGTAAGAGTCTGGGGGACTACGGCTTTGACATCATCAACATTCTAGTCGGGTTTGATGCTGCAGAGGTTCAGATGCAGGTGGGTTGTCATGCTAGAATGACTAAGTCATGCTTGTAGCAGCATAGATTGGGCGGTCTATATTTTCAACAGTGCCACATGTGCTGCTGTGGAAAATTCGAATACCATATTCGGATGTTGGAATTAATCTTCTTACATCTACTTGTCTGAAGACAACAGATGCTTTTCAACTTCCGGGCCAGTTTGCATTGAAAATTTCAATGCTTAATGTTTGTTTTCTGGGGTGGGTATGACAGAAATAAAATACTAAGTACATGTACAACACGATGTTGCCCTTCAACCAGGTATCAGCCCTCCAGTGGGTACGAACGTCAGCTTATACGGATTACATTGTTTGATATGATATATTTATCACAGCCCAGGTATGACATAAAGATGAATATGTAAAGACAGATATTGAGCTATTCAGTGCTTTATTTTACCATTTTTATACCCCTGCAGAGACTGATAGAAAGTGTTCACTCTATCCTGACTGGAGACAACCCTGCTGGTCTGAAGACTCTGTCCCTCAAGTTACTCCTTATACTGGTCACTGTAAGTATATAATGTATGTGGGACAATATCCTTGACAAAGTCTGGCATTTGTTTTTATATTTATTGTCATTCTTTCACTCACTCACTGTCCAGTTTATCGTCCGTTGTTCCCCATCTTGCAAGGGTTGGAATGTTGTTGTCTTAACTTTGTAATGACTATTTCTCTGTTTACTGTATAGTATATGATTATGCTTTAAAATGAATATTCTGTATCATTTATCAGTATAATTCATCTATTGTTTTTACTGTTACCATACTTGTCATAGAGGAATGTTTTTTAAAAAATTCTGTACACATGAATAGTAAAACCTACTTGTTTCTTCCAACCCAGGCAACAGATAATGTGAGCCAGAACACCATACTGGAGTACATCATGATCAACAGTGTATTTGAGTCAGTTGTACAGGTACTGTTTGTTTATTTACTTGTTTATTCACTCTGTTGTGAAAAATGGTATTAGTACAAGTGATACAATGTATCTAGAAAGATGTATACTTGATATGCTTATTTCTTTACAGATATTAGCAAACCCAATGTCCAGGCAAGTCCATGGACATGATGCTCTATTGCTGCTAACAATACTGGTCAACTATAGAAAGTATGAGGTGAGGAAAAACAATAAGACTTTGTATATTACTCCTAGTAAGGCCATGTTGATTTGATTATATGGATGACATCCTCTGGGAACTCCAAAATTGGTGCGAGCGAGCGAATAAAAAAAAAAATTTGGCCAAAAAAAAAAGTTGGCTTCAGTATGAAATCAATGTGGCCAGGAAGGTTGAACATAGGACTACAAACACATAGTGTGGTATACCAACTGTTAGATGTTGCGACCAGTACAGCATACGGGTGCAAAACATTTTTTTTCTTCTTGGACCAATCTGAAATAAACAGACCTGAAAAAAATCAGACGAACGGGGTTCGCCAATTGCAAAATGGACACACTATGTCGGCGGGTGTTTGGGGTCTTCCCGGGCCAAGAAGACAACAAGAGGAAGTCAAGTAGAGTTTATAGTCAATTGTACCAAGTTTCTACAGGCAAAGGTACAGAGACAGTTAGCCTTTATTACATGAAGATGGGATATTAAAATGCCAGTGGTGGTCCAATGATCCACCAAAGAGATTCCTTTGTAGCAAAATTGACCAATTATCATTGTTTTGAGTATTATCAGTTCTCAAGTTTCCACAGACAATCAGGTCCAGGTTCACGTCCACCTGGAAATGATCCTCGACCTGAACGGGACCTATCCTGAATTTACTGGTACATGTACAAACCCCTACCAAACTACTTTTTTTTCTTTCTGTCCTTTCACATCTTATTCTTTGACTTTTGAGATTTATTTTGGCATTCTATGGCATCAGTTATCGATTTTCTGATACTTTTTTTTCAATCTATGGAATATTTGTGCTCATTTTACAGCTGCTTTGCACAATTTACTATGTGGTCCAAAACTTTTTTTTTTTGGAAATGGCCGAAAATTGGTGCGAGCGCGGATGTCATCCATATAATCAAATCAATATGGCCTAATGAACAATAGAGCGGAAGCTACATATCCACAAAAAGAGGTATTTAAGCTGACTTCTTTCAGAGATATTTATAGTGCAGTTCTAACATCAATGTCACAATCTCATCTTTCTTTCTTACTTTCAGTCAGTCAACCCATACATTGTAAAGCTGTCTATTCTGGACGACGAACTAGCATTAAACGTAAGTAACTTTCAGAAGTAAGTTTTCAGGTCTACTACGTAGTTTTTTGCACTCAAATTTGAAATATTCTAGAACTAAGAAATTTCAGATTTACTACCACTTTTTGACAGTTTTTGACACTTTGTGTCATTTTTTCACGTTTGCAACGTAAAGGATTAGCCTACAAAACATTCTGCTCTATGCCCACTGTAACCTGTTGACCTCCCTAGTTAGACCAAGTTGGTTAGACCCTCCTGTTTGTAAAACAGCTTGCCACCTGGTAGGTCCCCCGGGGTGGGGTAATCAGTTAGCACATTTTTTTTATTTTTTTTTTTATTTATTCACATATATTTTGCGAGTATGAGGCGGAAAGCACAAATTGCTTATATTAAGCCTTCTACTCAAGAAACATACGCATAAAACAAGAATAGTAAACGACATTACATACATAAGTACAAAATGGATAACAGAAAAATAAATATTAAACAAGACAAGTTGGTGCTGAATCAATTAGGAGAACCTGCCTGTACAATGGATATAGGTAATGACAAGATCAAAAATGTTACAGTTCTGTTGATGTGAGAGAGATGTTGATCCTGATAACAGTATTCAGTAAAGTACATAAAGTAGTGTTGTTGAGGTGCTTTAGGTCTACTATAATATTTGAGACAGCCGATAACAAAGAACTTCTTTGGCTAGTATAGAGTGTGCAGTGTAGTAGATAATGTTCGGTTGTTTCACAATGATAGCCGCATTTACATGTAGGATAATCAATACAATGGTGTTGAAATAGATGGTAGTTTAACTGACTGAAGTTTAGACGGAGCTTTGTAAGATGAACTGCGGAACGACCTTGGCCATAAGAGAAATGGGAGTATTTTGTCGGCTTGTTGAATAGTGAGTCCAGCTCTTTTTTGAAAGTGTTGATCGAAAGGACGGCTTTAGCATTCGTAGGCAGTTCATTCCACAAGTGAACAGTTGAAGGTAGGAAGGATCTTTTATACTTTTCAGTTTTACAGGCAATGGAAGTAAGGTTTTGGTTTGCGCGAAGGTTGTAAGGGACCGTATCACAGATACGTGGAGGGATAATATTATGTAAGTACAGTGGTGCGAGACCATTCATAATTTTCCAAAACTGTTAGCACATGCATGGTAGACTGCAGTTAAAGAACACAATGGAGATCTTCTTCTTTGGAAACACCCATATCTAATCATTCTAAAATAGCATATAATCATGAACTATATAGTCTATTTTGTAGGGAATCAACAAGCTGAGGTCATAGTATCATATTCCCTTCAAAACTGCAAGAAACCTTGTACAGAAAACTAACCTACTGTACTACTACTAGTATACTCAAAGGAAACTGTCAACTGGCCCCCCACTGGGAAGCCAGGCTGATAAGGAACACCAGCCAGGCAGTGACCAGGCCTGAACCCATCTGTTTGTTGGAAGATTTGAATTTTTATACATGCTTATTTGGTGCAATGATGTCGCAGCATCTCTCCCTAAATATTGGTATGCAATGCTATAGGGTTGATGGAACTAACAATGTAAAGAAAAAGTAGGAAAAGCTACTTTTTGTTTTGTTCAAATATTACGTAGTAGACCTTTAAAATTACATTCTCACATTCACTTTTTTCTATTATTCAAGGTAAGAAAGTGCCTGATTACAATTACATAAAAAGTTTTAATACATGTAATAGTTAATTATGTAATAGTGTTTGATTGAAAAAAGTTAAATTCTTTCATTTTCAGGAATTATCTCAAGAAGAACTTGCTGTTGATGTGATATGATGTTACTGCAGGGTCTTGGATGGGTGATATCATCGGCCCTGACAGAGTTCAACAGAAAATACAAAGAAAAGAAGGAAGAACCACAGAGTGGGTGGTTATCCTCCATAACGAGTATGGTGAGTCTATATAGATTTCTTGTCGCTTAGAGTAAAGGAATGAAGGAAAAGAACCTGACCAAGATAATACTGTAAATACTAAAATATTTGTTTGTTTGTTTGTTTTACTGTGCCTGTGCCTGTTTACCACCATTTTGACTTTGCTGTGAAGATTTGTTTTGTTTAGTCTGCAAATATATTTTTAAGATACACCCCGAGACCCTCTGTACCAGGAATACTGTAAATCCTTGTAAAATTGAATGCATTTACAGTAAGTAATATCAACCAGGTGTTGAAATGATGTCAGGTGATTTAGGGGGATCCCTCTATGAGTGTGGTCAAAGGTCAGAAGGCTCAGGTGCCGATTGCGTAACAATGGGGGGATGACACCTGTCACGCACAGGCATGACTATCCACTCATCATACCCATTGACCTAAGAAGGATCAACCACTAAAGTGGTTTAGGGCATGTGTATATTATTGAAATAAAATTAAGTTTGTGGTGTTTTAGAAACCGTCTTTCTTTGATTTAGATTGGTTAGAATGTCCAGGATGTATAATTGTGGCATATTTGTGTCAAATATATTCCTTTAAAGGTTTTATTGGGGTACCTGCACATTTTGTTGCTTTTCGTAAGGAGTTTTACAGGTTTTTGTAAGATTTCAAGAAGCTCATTATCATATCATGAATAATTAATCAACCTACACCTGGCTCCATAGGTTGGCAATATCTTTGTTGGGGATTCAGACAGTGTCAGTGCAAAAGTTAGGTAAGTACATGTTAGTAACGATTTGATGTTCAACGTGTCATCATTTCTACTTCAAAGTGTATTTTTCGCTTGTTTATTTGCATTTCGGTCTTCTGTGCAATACCAATGTCATCTGCATGGTGGCGCTACTTGCTGCTAGAATCAGATCACCTGCAATGTATTGACTATGTTCCTTTGTTTTAACAACTGTTGAAACCACAATAATAGCCAGAAGACAGTATTATAGCATCAACATCACATATTCTTCATTATGTTACTTTAACATTTTCATAGGTCTACTTTAATTTGTATTGAATAAAACTCTGTGGTAGAGAAGGTAGAGTACATAATGTGTTTGTATGCTCAGGGCTTAAACACTAAAGTATCCAACTCAAACTCTACAATGTTTTCTCCCCTTCAGAACAAATGACTCCATTCTCCTTGCTCTGTATGAAGCGGTTCACCTCAACAGGAATTTCATCACCGTTCTCACAACGGTAAGGAAGCTTCAATCTAGAAATCTCTGATACTATAAATGCAAAAATATTCATGGTGGTCAGGCACATACCTTGTCACTGGTAGGTCATTTTCAACTGGCTGTCCATCATGGCACTGGTGTTTTCATTACTGTACAGTATTAGTAAACTAGCTGACTGCTGGCTACCCCTGTGTCAGGGACCTCAGCAGCAGTATGATCAAATACTGGACACTACTGCTATAGGACAATGCCACTATTGCGATTGTAAAACCACCTCAAATGCTCCATTTATTTCTTATTGTGCAAAAATAAATCTCCACACATCAAAGGGGATTGGTTAGCAATGTTACCCTGCTACACAGAAACAGCAAGGGACTTGCTGCCCTAAGTACCACATCCACTGTAAGGTTAGCACAACAATTATATATACTACTACGCAGTTGATTGGACTGTTCTATTGTGTTTTTCTGCAGAGTCATACGGAGACATCCTCTGGACCGTCCTCTCCGACAACAACTCGAGCCGTGGAGGGAACTAGAGAAGGTACCTCCAACATGACACATATCTGACAAGATCACCTGGAGTGTTGATTATACATGTACATTACATTCTGGATATGTGCTTGTTTTGCTAGCCATAAGCCCACCTCTAAATCTACCCTTGGCTGCATCCTAAAGCCATCATTACACTGTCAACTATATTCACCCAAATTTGTTGATCGCCAGAAGGTCACTGCATTTCAAAGTTGCCAGAGAGTCTAACATACATTGTATGTTTCCCCTGAAAATCTTCCCTGTCACATTAGCCTCGATGCCATCTAATTACTACCAAGGAATTTTTTCAGGACAGCAAGTTTACATGTAAGGAGCCCTGGTGGCAGTAGGATGGTAACCTGGCTAATTAAATAGGCTCTGTGACATGCAAACTTAGGACAGTCTCTAAAATTTGCTCAGTGATGGAGACAATGCCAGCTGTATTACCTGACATGTCCTTTTAGAGTGCTCAGACTTTACAAGCAAGCTATTTTCCTACTGTGTGATGCTACATGTAGGTTTAAGAACAATTTCCTTCTCTCTAGCTTGAACATCTGCCATGTGAATGTGTCCTGTTGCCCTTGAACTTTGCCCTACATGTATCTTGCCATTTCTACATGTAGATGAGCTGGGGCCACAGGCTGACCAGCAAGGTGGTGAGGCGGTGCAAGGTAGCTCTTCATGTTTTGCTTCATGCACTCGTTTTTGTCTCATGTCATGTGTAACAATGCTAACTTGTCATCTCATACTCATACGTTTGCAAGTGTTGTATGAGGCAATATGATGGTCAAGTTACATGTGATAGTAGCCCAGCCTCTGGATCAAGAAGCTGCAAGTTCAAATCCTGGCATACAGCATGCATACTTTTGAAAGGAGTTGCAGTCCTTATTGTTAGACTGTCCACTGTTCATTGTGCTTGTGAAAATGACCTAGGGGAATTTCCCCATTTCTCTAAACCTGTAAATACTATGTCTGTCTTCTCTGTCACAACCTGTGGACGTAAAGCAAAACTGGATCAAGATACTTTCAGTCACTGAAAGGGGAGTCGTGTAGATTCCTGCTTCCTAGCCAAAAACAGAAGCATATCTTCAATACAAGAGTGTAAAACTTCCGTCCCTGTCCAGGTCCACTACCGTCCACCCCTCCTCCGGACTCCAGCCAGACCACCAACCACATGGTCACTTTCCTCCAGTACTGCTCTATTGTTATGCAAGATATCAAAGGTGAGACACCATCTCCATTTTTCATTTGCACAATTTTTCTTGCTTTCTTCATATAGCTTCTTGAATGTTCTGTTGTTGGTGAAAGCTGGATGAAGTCAAGAGTGTAAGTTCCAGATTCATACATGTACTGTAATTCACTTCGTCTTCTCGGCACCAAACTTTCACGGTCTGAGAAAATGTAACTTGTTCTCGGAACTAAATGTTCACTGTCGCGGCAAGTGCACATTAAAAAAGTCTGTGAATTATTAGTTATCAGTACTGATAAGTTCATGTTACAGTCGTCACAGTGAAAACCGTGAACATAACAGTACATTGAAAAAATAAGCAATTACAGTACCTTTGTACTACCGTACATACGTGTCATGGTTTCAAGCCCCACATATTTCACTAGCGCTGGCTGAAGCTAGTTTAGATGGTGTATGTAAAACCATGCTTAACACACCCAGATTTTATTGGCCCAGTTATTCCTGCTGCCTTATATTATAAGATTGTAAGACATTTCTAATCTCCAAGATCTTGGCAATGCAGAAGCTGTTCTTTTAGCATGTTTCAGCTTTAAATTAGAATGACATTCTGTATTTTTCTTCTTATCTCCAGATGAACAAAGACTATGCAGTTTTAAGCTCTGTCTGGTCATTCTTACATGTATAGCTGAGGTAAGGGTCTGCTACTTGTGTACATTTATACTATAGAACTGTAAAAGGAGCCCCAGAATGGAACTGTAGGATGATACCTGGCAAGTTATGTACTGGGGGTAGATTGTTGGGTGCAGTTAAATTATTAGATTTATTGTACTTTAACCAGTTTCAAAGCTCCCTCAGCTTTATCAATGACTTTGACAACATCCTACAACAGTTACAAATAAGTAATTCTACAACTTCTTGGCTATATAATTGTTAATATAGCAGATACTATTTTTGTTTTTGTGTGAATGTCATAGAGCAAACATTAACATGTCCATCATTTCCTTCCAGGATCAATATGCAAATTCATTTCTACATGATGCCAATATGAACTTTGTTGTGCATCTGTATAGAATGGTAAGCGTTATTTAAAATTTTTTAAAGTTGGAATGATTGCAGTAATATTTTGTATTGTGTTAATCATCATCATCATTGTGTTAACTTGATTTGCATAACTATCAATACTGCTGTTTCACCATTTTATGAAGTTACGTGAAGCACATGGAATGGGTCATCTATTGTATTGAATTGTTTGTTTGTTTATAGTTGTGCTTTCTAAATAGGTTTAAAAACCTGCCAGATGCCACCCCAACAGGAGTTCTGTTAAAAATATACCTTACATTATAGGTTAAAAGGAACCTAACTTCAAAATACATTCCCATTGGATTTCATTTACAAATTGTTTGGTCTCTTCTTAAATGATGAAATAACATTCCATTAGCAAAGCAAAATAACTTATTTCAGGGCACTAGAAATGAGACTTTGAGACGTTATTTGAAAATCCATTAGTAAGAAAAACAGTAAAGGTATGAATGATCATGAAATTTTGACTCATACATGTACATCATTCTATCGCCCCTCCCCCTAGCCTATGAGACACAGAAAGATTGCTGTACCAAACACCTCTTCAAGGCCTCTGGCGTGTGCATGGTTAGGTAAGTATGACAAAGTACTACAGGGATTAGTTTTATGATGAGTGCCATACACAATTGTATACTGTAATGTGCACTAAAACATAGTCTCTGAAAAATCATCAAACCGTATATAAATGGTATCATAGTATATGACTATCACATGATTCTCACTTCAATCTAGCTTAGCAAAGCATTGTTGGTTAATTGCTGGCTATATATACACTCACATGTCCAAACAGCTGAGATAACAGAGCAGCCAACTTTAATGTGTTGTATTTTTCCCAACATTTAGCATCTAACATATAACATGTAACACTTTTTTTCTCTCCAGACTTGACAGTTGAATTTATAGTGACCCACATGATGAAGGACTTCCCTATGGAACTGTACATGTAAGTACCTTCATGTTATGCACTATATGTTTTAAAACAAAGGGCAACAACTCTGAAAATTGGGTAGCTTTTGTATGATGTAATACTCTGCCTGTGAACCAAGATGTTGGTAGTTTGAATCGCAGCTGTTGTTGCACTGGAAAGGGCCGCAGTCCTTAGGACAATACTTTTAGCTGTAGTCCACTGTTTATTGTACTTAACATGTAGAGTGGGGATGGCTGTGTGCATGTAGCTTTGGACTTGGAAGCCACATTAGGGCTCACCCTCTGACGAATACACATGACAAGTCACCTTCGATATAAAATGACTAACAAGGGGGAAGAAAAGATAAGTATATGGTGTTATGATTTCTGTGAAAAAAATGTAGTTTTCTTATTCCTGTGTAGGAGGTGCCTTGGGATTGTCCATAGACTGCTGTGTTACCAGAAGAAGTGCAGGGTGAGGTTACAGTATACATGGAAAGATCTGTGGACAGGTGTGTGGATTTCTCATTTTTTAATCTATATCATAATCAGGGTTGTCTCCAGCATCTGTCCTACAGTCTTAAGACGGAAAATTTATTTGTTGGGACAGAAAAATTTTAATCCATTCATCCACAACTTCGGAACTTCATGACATGAAGGTTTGATACTGATGAAAATTTTTTTCTTAAGCTTAAAGTGACAGATTTGACAACAAGAATTAACCACATTAGCTCCCGAACAATGAGTGGGACAAAAGAAATTTTCAAGATGGAGATGGTCTTGATATTACCATTCATATACAGCTACGTGTCATCTCAGGTAGTTCAAGAAACTATAAAATCCTTAGAACTAAGTCCATCCTTTGGAATAATTTTGTCATAAGTGTGTGTTCATTTGCCAAATGTATCATGCTCGCCGCTAGCATTCAAAATTACAGTTTCTTGACTTTTTTCCAGCACTTATCAATTTGGTGAAGTTCATGATCGCCCAGGAGGCTCACCTGGCCAGCAGACATAACATCTTCTACCTAGCCATAAAGGTACACAGACTGATGGGAGTTATTTACACTTATGTTGTAATTGTACAATTGTAGAAAAACCTGGCATGTACTTTTTCGTATAACATGATTATTGTAGAACCAGTCAGTATTGAAAGGAATGTTGGTTGTTGATTGTACATGACGTTGTGTAATATAGTTCCTAAAGAATCTTGTTATCCATAATGGATTATGCTTGTACGTATGTATGTACATACTCATACATATGTACATGTGTAAGTATGTATGTATGTATGCATGCATGTTTGTGTAATGCATTTTGTATATGTGCATATCTATGAGTGTATGCATTGCAAGCCTTAGCTAGTGATTGATATATTACACATTCAGGAAAATACACTGCCCATTCTATTTTACGACAGATGATCATGCAATTTAGATGGTACAAAATGTGCCAGGTACTCCTCTAATCTATTGTATAAAACATGAATGATGAACCCATGCCTTCTCCACAGGTAGTGAATCTGTTCAACCTGTTCATCACCTATGGGGATACGTTCCTGCCCTCCCCCACCAGCTATGACGAGCTGTACTATGAAGTCATCCGCATGCACACTGTCTTTGACAACCTCTACTCCATGGGTGAGCTACATGTGTGTTTATCTTGGTGTTGTCAGATGAAACCAAGTGTGGTTTTTGTGTCATGAAGATGCACCTCACAATCATTCTTTATTAGATCCAATTGTAAACGTTGATTCATACTTCTTCGCAAAAAATTTTTAGCCTCCAAAATTGCACACACAAAGAAAAGACATTTTTACCGGTTGCAGAAACTGTAAATTGATTTACAGGGACTTAGTTTTGCAGTAGAAACGGAAAGGAGGCTATTCAATGCAAGATGGCATATAGTTACCATATGATGTGTTCTTGGTTAGGTTGCAAAAGCCTCATTAAAAACTTAACATTAAAGGTCAAGCCAATATTTAATGATTTACAGTGTTGTTAGCTATGACTAACATGTTGAACAAACCATGTATGTTTCACCCAGCACTGAGACACGCTACTAACCATGGGGAACACAAAGACTCGGCTACAAGACTGACCAATGCACTTGTCAACATTAGGTATGTTGGTCTTTCATTTCTTATGTGCACGAATACATCCCTAAGTATTACAAGACAAAAGGTAACTGTATTTTTATAGTTAACATCATTTTCTTCAAACTTTGATTTCCGTGGGAAGATTGGTGCCATAGCCTAGTGTGTTTGCTTTGAATTTTGGAGTTCTTCAGTTCAAAACCTTGCAGGGTCATACCAAAGACTTTACATATTGCTTTCTCTGCTTAGCACTCGGCATTTGGGAAAGGTTATGGGGGTTGAACACACACCTCTTCGAGTCGACTAGCCACATGTATCTTGGAAGTTCCTAAGTTACCGTGTTGGTAGATCCAATAGCAAGAAATTGAAAAATGACAAGTAAAATTGAAAAACTACTTAGTGATCTACATGTACTAACAGATCTACTTGTATTGAAAAATATTCTCTACAATCATTGGTAGGATTAGATTTTGAACCATTTGATCTGTTTGTTTAATCTCCTCTTTTTTTCTCTATTTCCAGAGCAATAGTAAACCATTTTACACCCAAGATTGACTCTTGGTCAGCAGCAAATCATCTGTCCTCCCTGACAGAAGATCAAGTAAGGAGCAACTTTTCACTTTTCATCTTGCATGAATTGATATGAATTATCTAGCCTTTGGCCTGCTAATAAGGTAGCCATTTTTATCGGTAATGGGGTTAAGCAGTAAAGGAAGAATACTGGTGGCCAAGGATAAGAAAAGGTTTTGACATTTACAAACACATTTTAGCACATTTGCATCATCTATTCATACGAATTTCTATCTCTTACCATATTGCCCTTATGTTTTGGTGGCATCAATAGATGCATGGTACAGCTCTATTGCATTTCAATTCATAGTTGGGTATACAAACTAGTTTCTACCAGATCTCTTAAGTGTCACTGACAAAAGACAGTTGATGCTATTTTAAACGTCTGACTGTTTCCAAAACCATATCCAGTTGCTTGTCATGAGTAATTGCTTTTTGGCACACATGCTACACAAGCCAGCAGCTTTTCACACAATGATACAATGATGTTGCATTTTCACTGCCCTAATTATTGTTCTGCAACAGTGTTGATCAAACTTACACGTTCTTTGCAGGTTCTGGAGGTTGTGCGGAGTAACTACGACACGTTGACCCTGAAACTGCAGGAAAGTCTGGACCAGTATGAGAGATATGCAGAGAAACCTAAGGAGTCTGCCTTCTTCACACAGTTGGTGAGTGAAATAAAGTTGAACTTAATTTTGTGAATGGCAATCCTCCACCTGTCCAAAATCTGATCTGAGTGTACAAAAAGAAGATGCTTCCATTGATTTATTAGGCAATGAAAAAAGATGCCTAGATTTTAAGGTCTACTTCATGTGTACATGTTAGTCTCTCTGTTAGTGATACAGTAGAAGCTGCTTAATTGCACTGCCTATTTACCAGTGAATTTCGTGCAATTATCCGGATGTTGCAATAATGCGAAGTTATCCAGCTGGACTGCACCAGTTTTGGATTTTGGGATTTCGTGCAGTTAACAGAAGTGTGCGTTAATCCGTTGTGCAATTAACTGGCTTCTACCGTAGTAGCTGTTTCTTTTTCTTGTACACTGACTATGGATGCATGTGTGTATGTCCTCCACAATGGCCTAACTGACAATGAAAGTTGAAGAATTGCAGATGATTTGATAACACTGTCTTGGATATGAATTGGATGAAGTGTTCAAGTCTGCTTCTGGGTACTTTGGTAGAGCAACCCAGCTCCGTGTGTGATTATCCACCATTTGCCATACCGTTCCGGAAAACCATAACAAAATTCTTCTTGTTTGTTCTGCTTCTGTTTACAAACAAGTTGTTTTCCTATCACTGCAGGTTCGATCGATCATCTCCGACTTCAGAAAGTCAATCAGTGTCGCCACCTTGCAGCAGGAGACTGTACTGCAGGAGTTCTCACACATACACTGATTTAATAGTTAAGTTCAATGGTTCTGTTCCGGCAATGAGTATCATTGTTGCAGCCAAAATTACAAAACATTTAGTATTAGTTACTATTACTAAAAATTTCAAAGCTGAGACTGCACATTTATTCCACCAGTCATAAATGGTTTATAGGTGGCTTTTATGGCAATTTGGCAATTTCAAGAAATGTGATAAGATGTAACCGTTGAAGATTTTCTCCTCGCTTTAGTCATATTATACTTCATGCTTTTCAGTAGTGGGATAACTGATATTCTATCTAATCCAAAAAAAGGTCACCTGTATGCAATTTGTGTATAATATTTGCAGCCCTTTGTGCATTTCTTCTGAACTTACACAATATGTAAATCCCAAGCATGAAGGGATTTAAGCACATGTAATGAAGATACAACTCTCTCATGGATTGAAGGCCAAGATAGATGAAATTGCATGTTTTGTTTCTTGATTGGTTTTACCTAAATGAAGAAATATTGTTTTGCTACTATGCAAAATTTATAATATTAGACTTCATATTGGATACTTGGATACTTATACATATTGATACCCCAGTATGGCACTGGTATCCCTACATGTGTTAAAACTACATAGTACATGTAAATTCATTATTGATGGTGTCATGAGCACATAGCTTAAGATTTTATTGTTTTCTTTCATTTCCTTCTTGAATTATGATCTAACAAATCCAATGCAACTCCTCTGTAGTGATTACTACTAGCTGTCGTATGTGCAACTAACTCAGCATAAGGATAGTATAAGTGTAAAACGCCAGGAAAAGAAATATGCACTTAACTTTTAGCTTGCTGACTTGTTTTTTTGTCCTTGGTTGTGGTAAAAGTAAAAGATTTGATGGACCTCTATCATATCTTCACTCTGTTGCCATGGCAATGGTAAAAAGTAGCTGAATATAAACCTATGTCACAAACAGAATGGATTCTTCAAGAATTTTTCTTGACTCGAGTATTGTCTGGACATTACCAGTACTTTATTTTGTGTTTTGTTACTATAATGTGCATATCATGGCCAGTAAGAGTGACCAGTATCATGAGCAACAGTGGAATATTTTGTGCAATGCATGGACCTTACTAAATTCAACATCTCTTCCAATATGTAGCTTTGATTGATTTGAATAGAATGCCATAGAAACCCAATATTTACAGGTATTAATTGAATAAAAAGATTTGTGGTTATTGATGATGGAAGGTAGAAAAAATACTGTACACATTACATCTAACTCCTTGTTAAAACTCTTGTTGTTTATAAATATTGTAATAAATGTGCTGAATACAATTGTGGTGATCAATTTGTTTGAACATGTATTTCCTGTATATGAGGTACATGCATGCTCTTTTAAAATTCTGCTTTGACCAGAAACATGTTTGAAGATTGACATAGTTTACAGCAAAACCTCTTGATTTAAGGTAATGTAAGAGAATTTGTCTGTCACCATTGATTGACACCATACTTAACTGCTATAAATGTATGATACGTACTTGGAAAATAAATGATTGTTTCTTTTATTTGGGAATGTGTTGGATCCTCAGCAAATATACATGCCTAACAGATTTTTCCAAGAGAGTTAAGATTTCTTGAAGGGCTTGAATGGGCTGGAAACCCCCAACAGAGGCCCAACATATACAGTCTCCAAAGTGGTTTTATTGGGGATAAACTGGGTAATGAATTTGCAAATACAAATTATGTATGTAAGCATCGTAAAGTACCCTGACAAGAATCACAAAGCAGTATATGCCATTAGGGCTCTTATGTGCACATTGCTATCTATTATTATGAATGCTCCTATACCTTTGTTAGTCACTCATAAGTTACATATATATGTAACGTTAGCTGTTAAACGTTATCATTTGACAATCCGTGCATGTCTTCTTGAGCATGCAGGCACAAAATAACCACCTTGCAAATACATACACAAGTACTGCCGAAAATAAAACCTTTGGGATGCTGAAAAAAAAGCTATTCGAAGGCTTTTTCATAGCATTTACAAGGGAGGGAATATGAAATATGATTCGTGAAAGAAATTATGTGATGACCAATCAGGACTGATGTCACCGCCAGGGTATAGTGGTGGTACAGTGTACAGTGGGGAAAAGCCACATACATGCATTTTGTTATGATACTTGCTGTTCCATGTGGGCAGCTGGCAGGTGCTTGTGGAATTTACATTAAAATGCGGTTGTTCTTTGAACACGTGTCCGAAGAGAATTTCTTGACAGCTGCGAGCAACAATTTGTTTGATTTCTGACCATTTTATGTATGGTTATTCTTTATGTTCTGAACTGGACCAATCTTTAATCTGGTTTGCTAATGACTTACTCTTAGTTTTTTGAGTTGGACCAATTGTTATATTTCTGTTTCATCTATTTATAGTTCTGTTTTTGTTTAATAGGAGTGATGAACTGTACCATTTCGTTTGTTAATTTGGCTAAGTATTTTTGTGGGGTATACGAGAATGACAATAATGATGGATTGAGCGAATGAGCCACCAACCTTTATCAACTTACTTTGTGTTTTGTTGACGTTAAGTTGCCGTATGCTTTACCTTACTTGATGTTGTGTTGTATATTATTTCTATTATGTTTGCATGGCATAGTGCTGTATGTCTGTACATGTTTTAGATCATATGTTGATTCGTTTAGTACGATTCATTTTCGTTTATGCAACCCCAATTGCCGCCTTCATAGACATATTTTTCTTTTTGCTTTAATCTTACCTTATTACTTGTGCTTCGCCTTCTGTGATCGCCCAGAGTATTTTCTTACTTCTCGTTCTTTGCTCGGTCCCCATGGTGTTACCAAAGCTTAGTATTTGCAGTTACAACTGCAATGGAATGGGCGATCATAGAAAGCGAAATCAAATATTTACATGGTTAAAAGATAAAAGTTACAAAATATATTGCATACAGGAGACTCACTCTACCCCTGTGAATGAAGAAAGATGGAGGTCAGAATGGGGGGGCCCGATTTTATTTAATCACGGTTCTAGTAACAGCAGAGGTTTGATGGTTTTATTTCAGGAAAATGTTCTTTATACTGTCCATCAGACACTGAGAGATGACTCAGGGCGATGGATTATATTAGATGTTACAATTGATTCCTTTCGGTTTTGTTTAGTAAATATCTACGCCCCAAACACGGATGATCCATCTTTCTTTGTTGATATTGAAAATAATGTACAAGCCTTTACAACATCTGGTTTATATAGTGTCATTGTAGGGGATTTTAACACTGTATTGGATGTTAAAATGGACAGAGCTGGGCACCAAGTCTCCAATTACCATCCAAAAAGCCTTTTGGCCATTAACTCTCTTTGTGCTAATCTAGATTTAATTGATGCTTATCGATATAAACACCCAACAGCCGTACGTTACACATGGAGACGCCGACTTCAGGCTAGTCGAATAGATTATTTTTTGACATCATTCTCGTTAATCCCTTTTGTAGAAAAAATTTGTATAGAAGACAGTTTGAGATCGGATCATTTCTTAATTGGCCTTTCCTTGACCACGTCTGATACACCCCGAGGTCCCGGTTATTGGAGACTTAACCAAGAGATTCTCAATGACCCAGTTTTTGTTAGAGAAACTTCAAACTTTATCACTGAGTTTTTCCTATTTAATCGTAATTCGGCAAACCCACATATTGTGTGGGAAGCGTTCAAGTGTGCCGTTCGCGGCCACATAATTAAGTTCTCATCTTGGAAATCTAAACAAAGTCGGAATACTGAGGTTTCTCTCTCGTGTGAGATCAACAGCCTGCAAGAAGCATTAGACATATTTCCCGATAATGAAATCTTTGACAAGCTACAGTGTAAAAAACAGGAATTGGAATTATTTTACCAAACGAAATCTAATAACCTAATTATGAGCAGACGTGCCAGGTGGATGGAACAAGGGGAAAAATGCACAAAATTCTTTATGACTCTTAACAGTAGAGGGAGGGTAAGAAAGAATATGACAAAATTTGTTAAGTCAGATGGTTCTGTAGCCCTCGATCCTGAGGATGTCTTAGTACACCAAACAAGATTTTATGCCGATCTTTACTCATTTAAAGAGCCCCCTATGTCGTTAAATAGTGATGTTTTTAGACCTTTCTTTCCTGAACCGCCCCCAGTAAATTTGTCCCCCGGCCAGTGTGACACCTGCGAAAAACCTATTTCAGAATTTGAATTACAAAAAGCAATTGAGTCCTTCTCCTCAGGAAGGTCACCCGGTCTGGACGGCCTTCCCGTTGAATTTTATAAGATTTTTTTTCATTGTTTGAAGCAACCACTGTTGGCTTCTTTCAATTATTCATTTCGGGTGGGACATTTGTCTGATAGCCAAAAAATAGGTCTAATTACTTTACTCCTTAAGCAGGACTCCACAGGGAAGGATAAGGACCCCTCATTCATTACAAATTGGCGACCGATAACTTTATTGAATTGTGATACCCGTATACTATCCAAATGCATGGCCCTTCGCATTAAAAATGTTATCTCAGATCTCGTTTCTTTTGATCAGACTGGTTTTATGAAAGGGCGATGTATTAGTGATACTATACGGAGACTATTAGAAATCATAGAATATTACGACAAAAATGAAATTCCGGGATTAATATTTAGTGCTGATTTTGAAAAAGCATTTGATACTATAAGACAAGATTTTATTATTAGGGTTTTGGAGTATTTTGGTTTCGGCGACAATTTTATTGCATGGATAAAACTTTTATATAACGATACTTTCAGTCAAATTATTAATAACGGCCATATTTCTAGTGCTTTCCCCCTGAACCGTGGAGTCCGGCAAGGATGCCCCATCTCCCCTTATCTGTTTGTGTTAGCTGTAGAATTACTTGCCATTAAAGTTAAAAATAACATGGAAATTAAGGGTCTAAGAACATATGGTCTTGAAACTAAAATTTTACAATTTGCCGATGACTCGAATTTCCCCCTTGTCCCAAAGCTTGACCCGCTGTATGCACTAGTGAAAGACTTAGAAGATTTTGCACTGTTGTCAGGTTTAATGCCCAACTTTGATAAATGTATGATAATTCGTATAGGTTCCTTAACAGACAGCAACTTTTTTTTACCGAGTTCTTTACCCTTACTATGGACCGACGGCCCCGTAGATATTTTAGGGATTCATATCCCAAAAAAATTATCGGATATTGTAAATATTAACTTTGACAGAAAAGAGAGAAAAATAGATAAAATTTTAAATCCCTGGAAAGGGAAATTTCTTTCTCTGTTAGGGAAGATTACCCTTATTAACTCGTTAGTAGTGTCACAATTTATATTTCTATTTCAGTCTCTTCCGTCCCCACCTCCTGCCTTTTTCGACAGATACGAGAAAAAAATATTTCAGTTTTTGTGGGGAGGGGGGCCAGAACGAGTAAAAAGGAAAACATTATATAATCTTTATGAACAGGGGGGCCTTAAACTCAGAAACTTGCGGGCTGTTGATCTGACAATGAAGGCGTCTTGGATGCCCAAGATATATCATAATGAAAAGTGGTTTTGTTCAAAATTGTTGTTTTCTTCTAGTCCTTTATTTACTACGAATACGTTTCCATTTTGCCAGCTTACACCCAGCGATTTTGAAACGTTGGTAAAAGAGAAAGCTCCAATCAGTGTATTTTATAGACAAGTCCTCCAAGCATGGCTGAAGTTCCAACTACGTCCCCCTGAGAATGCCCTTGAAGTGAAGCAGCAACTACTTTGTCTAAATTCCCAAATATGTATTGGTGGAAAACCATTATTTTCAATGTCTTTCTATAATAGGGGGGTCCTTTTCGTAAATGACATTCTTGACACAGCAAATAATTTTTTATCCTTTCAAAATTATGTTTTGAAATTTGGTGACACCTGTTCGGAGTTTGTTTATAATCAAATTATTTCTGCCATTCCCTTACCCTGGAAAAATCTTCTGAAGCAGGTGTCACCAAATTTAAGTGTTTGTATCCCCGTCTGTAGAGGCATAGGCTGGCTTCACCAATCGAATATTAACAAAAATCTTTATTCCTTTTTTATGCATGAGGCCAGGCTATGGGGTTCTTCAGACAGAGTGCAATACTATTGGGAAGATTATTTCAATATTCCAGTTATGTGGAAAAAAGTATATAGTTTGACATATAAAATCTCTATTGACTCCCACATGCGTATGTTCCAGTACAAATTATTATTTAAATATTTAACAACAAATCAAGTATTACACAGGTGGGGGTTAATAGAGTCCCCTTTATGTAGCTTATGTAAAGAAGAGGAAGAATCCTCCATCCATTTATTTTGGGACTGTAGGTTTGCAGCACTTTTTTGGCAACAGGTGGAAGAATGGTACTTCAGCCATACTGGTGATCATTTACATGTTAGTCTTTGTAATGTTATTTTGGGGGATTTGAGTGATCGGTGTCCAGCTCTGTCCAACCTTATTTTTCTCTTGGGAAAACAGTTTATCTTTAGAAACCGACACTGGTGTATTAATATAAAATCATTTAGTTCTTATATTACATATTACTTTAAGTTAGAATCAATCATCTCTAACCGTACGGGCAAAACAAAAAAACACATGGGAAAATGGGGAAAACTTGTGGGTTTACTTTCGTTATCTGCATGAAGAAATTGTGTGCAATTGGGGTTGCATTGCTTTCTTGACAATACTTTGTTATATTATCTACATTGTTCACTGGTTTTATTTAGTTTTTGTTGTTACGCATGTGCTTTCAGTTAACTTGTTTTATATGCCATGCTCCATTTGTTTTCATTTTTGTTTGAAGAAAACAATAAAAAGAATGATTTAAAAAAAAAAAAAAAAAAAAGCAGTATATGCCATTAGGGCTCTTATGTGCACATTGCTATCTATTATTATGAATGCTCCTATACCTTTGTTAGTCACTCATAAGTTACATATATATGTAACGTTAGCTGTTAAACGTTATCATTTGACAATCCGTGCATGTCTTCTTGAGCATGCAGGCACAAAATAACCACCTTGCAAATACATACACAAGTACTGCCGAAAATAAAACCTTTGGGATGCTGAAAAAAAAGCTATTCGAAGGCTTTTTCATAGCATTTACAAGGGAGGGAATATGAAATATGATTCGTGAAAGAAATTATGTGATGACCAATCAGGACTGATGTCACCGCCAGGGTATAGTGGTGGCTCCGCCCAACTTTAACAGCATGCAGCCGCACCTAAGGCTAACTCCCACATTACATTCAAAACTGAAATCTGAGGCGAAATAATCAATGTTGATGATATATTAAAATTAATTGATTCTTATTAAAGGGTGATGGAACAGTATTAGTTTGTATCATGACTCAAATCTCCGGTTTTGAAAATTTGGCTATGGAAAAAAAATTTCGCATTTTGATGCGGTGTAAGGAAGTCGCCATCTTGGATTGACTGTCGGAAACTCGAGACACGGTCCAGTTCTGGTCATTCCGCCGCACAGGTTTGGCCGCTCTGTTTACATTTACAACATTTTGGGTGTCCGGAAGTACGTAAAACAACGACGAGGGAGCAAAAGAGCGCCGGGGGAGCCATTACACCAGGTACGTGAGGTGCGCTGATGACGTTTGAGTGGACAGTTTTGACCTTTGCGGAAGCCATAATATCGAACCGCAAACAGCGCTGATTTCAAAATAATCCATCGATTTGTTCGAACTTGAACCGTGGCATCACCTTACATAACGTCCTTATGTCTAATATACGTTACACACACACTTGAACCATCCTATCCTACATCCTGTAGGCATGATAGATGTACTAAAGATGGACATGTGTGTCATTTTTATAACGGGATAAATTAGCAGGGTGTAACTACAGGGCAAAGTGCATCCGCAAGATTCAGCTCTCACATCTTGCCCCCCTCCCCTCTCCTCCCCCACTCACATATTTTCACACACGCAAACCACAGCCAATACCTACACTATAGAGTCACTTCCTGTACAGATCCCACCCCCATGTACAAGTGTAGTCGAGGTCTAGACACGACTTTCCTTGCAAAATTATGTAGCGTTGAGATGAGGTAGTAGGCCAGTATTCCTTGTACACTTGTACACAACACCAGGGGTTTGGGTGTGTCCCCCTACGACCTCACCCTTGGATACACACAGACAGGTGACATGGACATTCCTGTAACCAGAGTTGTTGTTGTAATAGTTGTTTGGATCCTTTCGTGCCTTGAGGCACACTGTGTGGGGCAGCAAGCCAAGTTTCCTGGCTGTTTCCGTAGCAAGGTTTCAGAGGTATATTCAGAGGGATGTTAACGTTATCCCTTTGCCGAACATGATGTAAAGGCGGAAATGTATATCGTGTGTGTCTTCTGTCGAATGGATTATATTCGTACATCGAGGCGAACCTGTAGTACAGGACAATCAGTTCAATTAGAATTTTACCAGTTTTTCTCAGACTAACTCGAATCTGACAGGACGGGAGTATATTTACGTAGTACCGGTAGTAGGGATTGTATGTATTGTGTGAAATTTGTATGTTACTTAGTCCTGTAGTTTATTTGCATGAAAACTTAGGCACCCTTGGAAGATGTTAGCCAGGGTACCATTATCCGTGGTAACTGCTGGCCTAATCTCATTGCTTTAACCACTGTTAGCACTTACTTTGCTGAGGATGGTACCCAGGCAGAGGACAGACTCATGAACAATTTTCACCTGAGTGTGGAAAGTTAAGCGCCTTTCCCAAGGAAACAACATCATGCCCTGATTGAAATAGAAAAAAGCATCCCACCTTAGACAGTTTGTCACAAGAGAGAGAGAGAGAGAAATAACCATGTGTGATACAACAGGAAGGGTAGTGTGTGAAACATTTAGGATGTTCCTCCCCTGACTGAATGTTGTGTGCACACATTGTATATCCTGTATGTCACCTCCTGATCCTCCCTCATTCAGCTGACTTGAAGCAGAGCCGCACGGTTACTTGCATACCTGGAATCTTAAAGCCATACCAGGTCTCGCTAGCGACTCGCGAGTTGGTTTAGGTGAGGGATGCCTTCTTGTGTTTGGTTCCTCAAAAGATCTTGTTATGACAGGAACTTGTCCAGTATACGGTGAGTGTTTTTACCGCGAGAATCACAGTGCTGTAGTTTACAGTTAGATATCTGTATGAGCAAACCACATTCTTACAGCATATCTTCTTTGGGTTTGGTACTTGGGAGGTGGGGAAAAATGTTCTTTGTCAATATGATTTGAGCAGTGCAGAAATGTATTTGGGTCAAAAGAGTCAGTGTTTACCTAGGGTTGGGTCCTCACAGGGCGAAATATTAACACTACAGTGGAGTATGTGGGCAAGATAGCTCGTATGTGTCAAATGGCACAATGCCCTGAGTTGATTGCACCAAAAAATTTGGGTACACATTAATGTAAAATAAAACAAAATTACAAATCATATTGCCCTCTTCAGAGTTTTAATATGAAATTCTGTTTCAACTTCAAAATTTCAACTTTTTATTTCACTTAAACTAAAGGTCGACAATTGTGCCTTTATATACACAACACTACACAAATATCAATGTAGCAAACTGTTTACAGTACATTGCAAATGGAATGTGTGCAAACACTTGATGAGGTTGAAAGACCAGGATAGACAACAGGTCAAAATTGTCAAGGTTGTGCCCTAGCCTGTAAAGATAGAGTGAACCCTTAAATAGGTTAGAAAAATGGCAAACCATAATCAGTGTGTTTAGATATTAGAATAATAAATAATAAGGTCCATACATACGTCACCTATACCAACAGGTATTTCTAAGATACCCCAAAAGTTATCATTTTGTGCCACTATTGCTGCCTAACCCTGAAACTGAACCTTTTTTCATAATTATACAAACTCCTTGCAGGTAAATGCCAAGAGGTGTGAAAGGACTAATGTTGTAGTTAGTCTAATATGAATTAATTTAATAGATGGAGTGGAGCGAAATGTTAGAGATTTGAAAGTTGCAAGCATATATTAAAGAAGCTCAACTTACAACATACTTCTTTTTTTTTTTTATTCACATACATAATTATGATATACCAGTAGAAGGTCTGAAAAATACTTCTGTTGGCACAATCTTGCAATTTTACCTGCAAACTGCATGAACAGTCAAATCTTACTAAGTCTTTAGAAAATTGCTACACAATGCTCTTGGCATTGTGATTTATGATACCAAACCTATGTTTGTTAAGCCTCCAAAAGTGCAACAGCAAGTTATTTCTATTTTTAGCTTTACTCTTGAGAGTCATGCATTGTAATTTGTATTTTCCCTGCAAATACCAGGTCGCAGGTGGTTAATTTGAGCCTTTCATAGTGTTGGCTTTCACAGATGAGCTACCCAATGTGCTTGCTAAGAATGGATACATGTCGACAATATACTGTAAATCCATTTACTTTCACAATGGTTTTGATATTTTGCAGTTGGTGGGGAAAATATGCTTTTGCAATGTTTGAAATTGTGGTTGAGACATTTCTGTAGGATAACAAAAACGCCTATTTGTGGTGTTGTATTCCTGAGTTTGTGGTAAGACTAAGAGCTGGGAAAAATAAAGCCACCGCAAACATTTTACATTTTACAGTATCAGCAATAGCCCATGGTTTAAGGTCATCCTAACATCAGGGTGCTTAAGTTCCAACTGATGAAGTGTGTAGTAAGTGTGGGATGGGAGGAGTGCATAATCAAGATACTTTGCATTACAGGGTGATGAAATGTAAACATACAAGTCCATGACTGTACAGAGTTGTGGGGACAAGTCCTTGCCTGTACTTCATATATTGGTCATACTCTGATATAAAACTCGACTGTACTTCATATATTGGCCATTGCCGTCCCACTTGAGCTTGAGCCTTGAGGTATGTTGTACAAAATTTTGTCTATCAATATCGCTTATCAGATACATGTACTCTTATTGATTACTTCACCTCTAGGCCTAGGGCTTTTGCTCATCTGTTGTGTGTCTATCTGTGTTTCCCAGAATTCTGGCTATTTTTATCTGGAGAACAGAAGGGGTTGCAAAGCAGTACATTACAGGTGCAAAGGACTGGGTTAAGTCTGCGCTCTCTGGTTGCATTGTTAACTGATGGGCTAAGTTGTATATGTACCAGCTATTATATATAGCTCAAAAATGATAAGTGACACATATGATATAGAATATATCACAGTGTATTCCATATCACCCAAGATACCAGCCCAACTGCCTGTGATACAACTAAGAAGCCTGTGTAATACGGAAAATTATCACCCAGTACAGAACGCCTTTATCAAATGTTATCACGGCCCAGGTATGACATAATGTGATTTGTTATTACCTTGCTCTTCAGAACTTTGTACTTTCTGTTTGACGGTAAGTGTAGGTACAGTGTGTACTATATATATTTGCAGTCTATGGTTGTTCTGAAAAAGAGGGAATGGTGTATGTTTTTGCTTGTATGTCTTTGTTTGTGTATGTGTCTGTCTATGTTTTGGTAATGGTCAATAATATATACAATGCAACTTGCCTTACATCCTTGTTGTGGTACTGCTGTCTTCTTCTATCTATCAATATTGTAACTTAATCTAAGGAACTGTAAGTGTTGCAAAGTGGTATGGATATGGGAATGAAGTCTGATTGTCTCATGTTTATTCATCATTTTGTTAGTCAGGACTCAGAGGCAAAACTGTTTAGATTTTGGATCCTCCAAGCAGCTTCCATTGGAACTGCAAAACGTGTACCATTGTGACTGAGAAGTGCAATTTGTATGCATGGAATCTTCTGATATGATAATCTGTTTTAGTGTTATGTCATTCCTTGGTATGCCCTGGCACCCCCCAAAAATACACATATAAACTGCTTAGACATATTTTGGCTGATTTTTTTTAATAGATAAAAGTACTTGCATATACTATGATATAGCATGTGAAATACCCAACTTTGTGTATTGTTTTCAGCAGATTGTATATACTTTGTTTCACCGCAAACTTCTCAAAATTGAAGACAGCATAGAAAAAGAAATTTGGCCCTGCATATGTATCTGAAGGGATATCATTTCTTTTCATAATATACAGTTATTTTGCTTGGGAATTATTCCCCAACGGAGCTGATTGTTAGACTTGATAGTACGCAGCCTCAAATTAAAATCCCAAATAGATTGGGGTGTGGCGCCTTGACGTAATTAAGCTGAAAATGGATTGACGCATGGAATTTAGTAAGGTCTGTACAATATTGCTAGCCTCTACCAGGCTCCGTGGATCGGTAGAATCATTATCCTCACCACGAAGCCTGTGCGGGGTCGCTAAGAACAAACGACAGAGAATTAATCCCCCCGTTATTTGTACAAAGGAAGTAGCTCAGCGCTGGAGATAATTTAAGTCATAAATCGGCCAGCGCCCAGTGGGAAACAGCTCGGTTTGGGACAAGGTCAATCTGGGATCGACAACAAAACGCGGCAAAAATGATGTTTTGGACGGCGTTTTTTTGCTAAAATATAAATGCTTTTGAAACAATGTAGGCTAGATTGAGGTTAATTTTGCGATGAAATGTAACATGATAACAGTTTACGCTATAGGTAATTTCCTGTGCGGTCAATCTGCAGCAATCGGTCGCGAAAAGAGATCGCATTTTTTCCCTGTTGAGTGTGGCCAAGCTGTACCTTTTTGGTGAAGTTTGGAGACAAAAAGGACTCATTTTGGGATGCAATGGCCGACCCGAGGGCTTATGACGATAACAAACGTTTGATGCAGGACGGGATGGCTTGAAAATAAGTTTGCCGGTCCCCGTGAGAAGTCCCGGCCGCTGCAGTCAAGACCCGTCACGGGCGAGTCGGAAAGCAATAAACCACTTCGCACCTATTAGATAGCGATTAGTGGACTTCAAAGAACATAGCGACCCCGCACAGTCTTCGTGGTGAGGAAACGTACTCTTCTGGCCGGCCAACTCCCCTAGCGTACTATAGATTCTATTTGTCCAATTTCTACAATGAGACCACCGATCCACGAAGCCTGGTAGAGTCTACAATATTGCATGTAAATCATGATACAGATTGGGGAAGAGTTCATTGTCAAGTATGATACTTCTGTGTTTTGGGCTATTTTTTTTACAAATGTATTTTGGGCTATTGTGCTATTATTATTATTTACAAATCAAGAAGGCTGACAAATTTTTATATTACAATAAATAGGGCAATCTTGTATTCATCATGTAGGTATTCCTGCGAGAGTTTTGACCACAAACAACGTTTGAAAGAAATTTCATTACATATTTGGTGCCTAAAGGATAGGTCAGCAAGACAAAGAACCCTAGACAACTGTCATTTGTTGTATATTTAAATAGGGATTATTTCAATTTTTAGACATCAATATGATTAGGAGACATTTGTTAGAAATAACTTTGTAGCTGAGACCCTGTCTGTTTGTGCAAAATTGTTATATTTTCCTAGCTTCCTCTCTCTGTCATTGTACAAAATTGCCTACAGAACTTCTAGTTTGTGACAGAAATAGGGAGCTTGAAATGTAACAATTTTGCCTTCCAACATCTTCCTGAAAGGCTGTCACTAGTAAGAGAAACACTGGAAGCTCTGAGAATAAAAATTCTCTCACTTTTGAATGTGGTGTTATCTGTGATAGGAGGGAAAAGGAAGGTTTAGTTACTTAGTGTCGTATTTCAAATTCTTTATTGAAACAATTGTGTAGTGCAGCAGTCTTACGAGGGACACATTTGCGGAATCGTAAATTCACAGTGAATAGGTCACCACTTGAATAAAGACACTGCAAAAGTTTTGAGGTTTACAGTAATGTAACGATTTTGCTTTCTAATATCTACTTGGAGATAAGTGAAGATCCTGCCCCATGCATAGAGAGGACAGAAATAGGTGGCACATTTGTAACACGATCATCACATCAGCGCTGTGGTAATGGTAACACCAGAACCTAATGGCTTAATGGGACAGACACATTACATGGGTACATTGTACATTTAGGTCATTCTACTGACGAAGCTGGAAACATTTCCGTTACCTGTAATAATGTTACAAGGTGGCAGAATTTTCACTTTGAAGTCAGAATTTGGAGAAATTTTAGTCCGGGATGAATCTAAATCTTTCTCATACTGAGGTTGATGATTGATGAAGGTCATGAGCATACATTGCAAAAATTTGCATTTGTGATAAAAATAGCTCTGTATCTTTTGGTGATGACTGCTTCTACTTTGCATAATAACTGAGTGATTTTTTTCTGATCAAATTCAAAAGCGTCATCTGATGAAATTGTGTTCTTTTGGGACACCGCAACAAGTCAATGTTGTACTATTAGTATTATGAAGCAAATCTCAGAGTACTATAGGTAGCAATCACTGTGGGTAGCAATCAAGGCAGTACACATAAGGTGAAATTATGACAATGTTTCAAGCCTTTCTAAATTCTTTCCTACAGAATTATAGGTTACATTATATGTATTTATATTACTACCTGCACTGTCTTTTGTATGTTACCTGGCCTTTTAATATCATTGCCCTTTTAATATTGCTGCCATTGAGTTCATAAAGTGAAAAAATTCAACATATCATGATTTAGCTTTAAACTGTTGTGCTTCTGCTGTAGTTACTGGTGTCTCATTCTCTTTCTGCCTGCCATTTCTTTATGTTCTGGAAGAGGGAGCAATTGGCTTGTTTTGAGAATTACATAAATATTCCGTTCCTATAATCACAAAGCAGTCTAGTAATATTTTCCCGTTTGTCCCCCCAAAAGCGACTTTCCAGTAGAAGGCTGACAACATTCTAAGAGCTGACCTCTGACCTGACCAACATGTCTAACTACGCGCCGAGTGACGAGGGCTCGTTACCGCAGCCGTCCTCCGACTCGTTCTGGGAGGTGGGGAACTACAAGACCACGGTCAAGCGTATGGAGGACGGGTACCGGCTGTGTAACGAACTCATGACCATGGTGAAGGAGCGCTGTGAGATTGAGAAATCCTATGCAAAGGCACTCAAGCACTGGGCCAAGAAATGGAACAAGTCTGTGGAGGAAGGTGAGTCAGAACTTCAAGTTCAACCTATCATATGCCATATGTGTCAAGTTAGTGTGTCTAATTAGCATGTGTCTACACTTGAAAGCATATGTGTAGTTACATACACATGTATGTCTAGCAGGTATACATGTATCTCCAGTTAACATTATCTAGCAGCATACTAGTATGTGTCTAGTAGTAGCATTTCTAGCAACATGTGTGATTAGCAGCACATCTGTTTAGCATCCTCCATCCTTCAGCCAAACTGCCTGTCTGGATGTGCCCTGCTCTTTCAACCGTCACTCTTAGTCTTAGTTCCTGTGGACGTCCCCCCCCAAACCAGCTGTCAGCCAATCAGAGAATAGGCTTTCCATATTCAAAAAAAGAGTGTCTCGCATGTATAAGCCATTAGGGTAACCTCATTAATATTTATGAGCAGGGCGGTCAGGAACTAAGGGTGGCAGTTGAAAGAGCAGGGCACATCCAGAGAGGCAGTTTGGCTGTTGGATGTCCCTGCATAGGAGGATGCTGTTTAGCAACATACATATGTCTCTTGCGGCATACGTGTCTAGCAGCTACTACATTTGTACTGTCTAGCAGCTACTGTATGTACTGAAGCAGAGAGAGTTGACAACTTGTACCATGTTTCCCCTTCATACAGGTCAAGCACGGTACCATGGCTTCTGTACTGAAGCAGAGAGAGTTCATAACTTGTACCATGTTTCCCCTCCCTACAGGTCCAGAGTACGGTACCATGGCTTCAGGCTGGAAGAGTTTCTGTACTGAAGCAGAGAGAGTTCATAACTTGTACCATGTTTCCCCTCCCTACAGGTCCAGAGTACGGTACCATGTCTTCAGGCTGGAAGAGTTTCTGTACTGAAGCAGAGAGAGTTCACAACTTGTACCATGTTTCCTCTCCATACAGGTCCAGAGTACGGTACCATGGCTTCTATACTGAAAGAGAGAGAGTTGACAACTTGTACCATGTTTCCTCTCCATACAGGTCCAGAGTACGGTACCATGTCTTCAGGCTGGAAGAGTTTCTGTACCGAAGCAGAGAGAGTTCACGACCTGCACATGGAGGTCCGTGACAAGCTCATCTCAGACATCCAGGAGGAGGTTGCCAGCTGGCAGAAGGAGAATTACAAGAAGTTGATGATGACAGGCTTCAAGGAGACAAAAGAGGCAGATGATGCGTTCAGAAAAGCACAGAAACCATGGGCCAAAATGCTACAAAGGGTAAGTTTGTGGATAGGACAACATGCTATGTTACTAGTTATTAGTGACAAACTGCTGTACTTGACCATTGGTGATATCAACTCTCATAATGTCAGCCATTTCACCAGTCCTAAGACTGCCACACTTTTAAGAAATGATTTTATAAGGGCATTCTGAAGTATGAAAGTTGACATTGTTTAGTTTGTTGACATTGTTTAGTTTGTCTGTTTAGGATGGGTAATCTGCTACAAGTTGTAGCTCCATACATATTGTACGAAATTATAATCCATACTAATTCACATAGATGAATGTGCTCCTGATAGATTGCAGAGCAAAGATTTCACATTGCAGTTCCTAGCTACATAGTAGAGGTCTGCCTTATTCTTCTTACAGATTAACCAATCAAGGCACCAAAAAGCAGTTACTAGGGAAAGCAACTGGATATGATTTTGGAAACTGTCACGCGATTCAGATAGTATCCACTATCCTTCGCCAGCGTCAGCTTTTACAATGTTATAGAAACCTATCTTGGCCATCCTACAGGTAAACCAATCCAAGAAAGCGTACCACACAGCTTGTCGGAATGAGAAGACGGCTATCAACGCAGAGAACAACGGCAAGAAGGACACATCTATCTCACCGGACAAGGTCAAGGCACTCCGAGACAGAGTGGAGAAATGTAAAGCCGAGACAACAAAGGTTAGTTAGACAATAATGATAGAGACAGAGACAAAGGGTATAGACTCCCTGCTTGGGACTTACAGTTGAAGACTGTGACCACCACAAGTAACCTAGTAGTATCCCTGGTCAATCAGAATTTCATGGTTGTCAGAAGATCTGCTCCCCAGTGTAACGGCATCCAGTGCATTCCATTTCTCATTATTTCTAGATCAGCAAGCCTGGTGAAAATTAAACTTGTCCTATTGTGATTGACAAGGATTCATTAATATTGAATATGGTCACAGTCTTTATCTGTGACCTCTCTGACAGTAATTGTGCTCGGGATGCATTCAAATGTACAATTTTCAGTTAAACTTCTCTAAAACTCTGCACCATGTAAGATGGATGCCCTGGACCCCCTACAATAGTCATACCTATATCACTTGCCACGACTCACCAAGAAATGTGGACCCTCATAATAAAATCTAGCTAAAAGCCTCCTTCTCACTGATAGGTTTTATTTTGCACAGCAGACAGCTTGTTGAAATGTCTATCAAAAACAAAAATAATGTTGAATTAATTTACCAAAAATAAGCTATTTACAGAATCCAATGTTTTTTTCACATTTTTCCTCCTCAGACAAAAGACAAGTATGACAAGACCCTACAGGAGATCAACGGGTACAATGCCAAGTACATGGAGGACATGACCCTGCAGTTTCAGAAGTGCCAGGACTTTGAGGAGAAGCGACTTCAGTTCTTCAAACAGACCCTGCTTAATATGCACCAATGTCTAGACTTGTCTGTAGAACAAAGGTAGGCTTTAGAATTCTGATATTGTAAGTATGCATAAAACTGTGCATGATGTCAAATGGCAGAGTGGATAGGTTACCGCACACGATATCTTCAGGCCACATTTGATTCCCAGTATTCCATACTAGACGTGTACTTTAAAAAGGCACTTAACACAACTTTCCTCACTCCATCCAGGTGTAGAAAATGGTACTTGACTTTAGTTGGGGATGTAGAAGGCAGTGGAAGGAGAGGGATGGGCTCTGTCTTCCAATACTGTGCCCTAGACAGTGTGGATAACAATCCTCAGTGGATAACTGCCCTTATGGCCTTAAAGCCACAGGACCTTTGCCTTAAAGCTATGCAAAGCAAAAACATGGCTAGAAATTTCGTATAATAGAATATCTCAAATGAAATGAAATATGTTCCTTGGTGCGAAGTTGTTGGGACCAATGTACTAAAAAGAAAACCCACATTTGTGCCTGTTTCTTTCTCAGATTTCCTCAGATTTACACGGACCTACAGCAGTCTATAGTCAAGGTGGAATCTGGACAGGACCTCAAATTTTGGGCCAAGAACCACGGTACCGAGATGGGCATGAACTGGCCACAGTTTGAGGTAAGATTTCATTAATATTAGACAATATTGGACTGTCTAGTTCGTGCCTAGTTCGTAGCATTTTGCCACATGCTTTTCTTGAACTTTTAAAAAAGGTTTGTCATTCCATCCAAGATACACGTATGCAGCGCTAGGGTGGCAAGCGGACAACTTTACGGCACAGCAGTTGCTAATGCAGTCCAGTAAGATTAACGCTTTATGTGAGCCACACCTTGACCACATTACTAAGGGACCCACAACACTTATAAAAAAGAGTAGGGGTCCTTTCTGGTGTGAGTGGAACAGACCTCACTCTCTGGTCTTACCCAGCTTATGTACTCCCTGTACAAAACTCAGGTTTTTTACACCCATGACTTGTTCTTCCATCCTGGGACTGAACAGCGATTTACCCCATCAATCCCAAAAAATCTGAACTTCATGACATGAAATTGATAGAAATGTATTTTTGTAAGCTTAAAATGAGAGCTTTAACAACAAAACCTACTCCAAAGCAATAAGTGGAACAGAAAAAAATTCAAAGCTGGCGACAGCCCTGGTTACACCCAAAGACAGTTTGCTTGTCCAGTACTGCAAAGCAAGCAAATGCATACATGTAAGATATCTGCCCCCGTGATATACATGACATACATTGTACTTTGTGCAACCCTCTCCACAGGAGTACAACCCAGAGCTGCGTGCCATCACCAAGAAGAGTAAGAAGAACGTTGCAAACGAAGGGATCACAATGACAAACATCACCCCCCTGACAGAAAACTACCAGCCCAACTCCTACCATCACCAACAGGCTCAGGACTCCCAGAAGTAAGTTCTTTATTTGTTACACACAAACCCTTTTCTAAGAATACTGGTCAATAACAGGGCTTGAAATACTGCGAGGTTAGATCAGGTAAGATTTGAGTTGTGAAAATATTTTATATGTCTACCTACTGTGACCAAATCTTGTTCAAACCAGGCTGTGACAATCAGGTGTTACACAGCACAATCCCCCAAACATACCTCACATTCTTGGTGGTAACATCCTTTGATAACCACAGATTATAAGATTCAAAATGATACTTGAATAGAAGGAATGTTTCATTCAAACATGTAGGGTTTTCTGATGGACCTGAAGGGAAATATTTGGTGCAGGTAGTTTTGAATGCTACTTGTACAGCAGAGACACTGATAAGTATTTAGAGCCTTGTGTAGTGCATTGTAGATATTGAAAATGGACTTTGGGTGTATGTCTTTTGTTTTTGTTTTCCAACTGACCATGTTCCACTGAAATAGATATTACCCTGAATAAGACAAATTTTATAATTATACCAGACTGGGAGTACCTTCACAACATGATCTCATCAGTTCTCTCCTTACCCAGGATATGTCTTAATGTTTCTACCCATGTTGCCAAACACTTTTGCTAGAATATATTAAGATACAGGGGCATCTCTACTCATGTGGAAATTTATGGTTGCATTCACCATTTTACTCTGTAGAAATGACAACTTTACTTGACTTTGGAGTACCTTGTACATGCTTGAAAATACACAAAAAGTAATGACTGTGAATATTCATTGACTGGGTTCTCCTCGTCATTCTAGTGTAGATACTTTCTGGCATTGTACAAGACTGAAGTTATGAAAACATGGGTGGGGTTATTTGGGAGAATAGTTTTTACGAATAGTCTTCTGGTTCACGAAATCCTGAAATCCCATGGTAGTATATTTTCTAGCCATGGCATACATGTATGTAGGGATTAAGATACATTTTGTAGTTTACTGTATTACAATTATGCCAATCAAATCAATTTGTGTCTTTTTTTGGTGATGTGAGAAGGTCACCTTAATGTTGTCTTTCAGTTCCAACTTTTCTCATTCCCTAGATTCTTTTTAGTGTGAGACAAGTTCAATACCACAGTGTTGCCATTTTTGTTGGACTCAAAACCTTACCCACCAATGAAAATGTAGTACCATACTTACTTTTTTTACATATCTCTTCGCATAGTTTGTCATAGAAGGGCAAAGTTGTTAGATGTGCTAATTTTTTGACATGCATGCTTAATGTATGAGGCAGCATTCCTACCAGGCAAGTGTTTTAGACATCCTTTTTTGCAGGTTATGCCTTCAATTGTGTCTAGGGACAGCCAAAACATACGAAGCTGAGTTGAAAAAGCATTTATGATAGTAATAAATTCAAAAAATTGATAAGAAAAAATACATTGTAATCAGTGAAAATGCTCTATAAAGCCAAGTCTAGTAGGAATGCTGCTATGCTGCTTCTAGATGCTCGTACATGTACCAGTAGTTGTACCGTTTATGTTTGTGCTTTCTGTCCTCTCTTTCTTTCTTTCTCTCTCTCTCCTTCTGCACTCCTCCCTAACATCCACCAGACTCAGTAGACGCAGGACATTAGGGTGGAGGTTGCCCGGTTTGGGGGCACGGCCCAGACCAAAAAGCATGAGTGACACATGCCAATCTTCTTCCCTTAACAACTCCCCACATGAACAAAGACACACCAGCACTGTGATGGAGAGAAGGTGACTCAATCTGTGGTTCTTTCCTTCATTCATTCCTTCATTCCAACTGTTGTTTCCTTTTTCTGTTTAGCTGCATGTTTTACATTACATTCTGCTGACTGCTGTTTAAAGCTGTTTATTCACTTTTCTTGGTATCTGTTTTCTGGTATGCCCGATAAACAATTTCAGTTTCTTAATAAAACTGTTGATGAAATTTTGCAAACTAACTGGTTTAAAATATAAGATAGTGGTTGCATGTTCATTCATGTATTGCAAATGCTGGCTGATTGTTGTTAATTTTCAAATCGATTGGTTGCACTAGCTGGCCCTTGCTCTGGCCAATCTGGCAGTTTGTTACAGTTTGTTACACGTAGGCCAGTCAGCATGAGTCTGCATGTTTGCAGATTGTAAGAACTGGATGTTCATTACTGTTTGGTCATGATGGTTGTGGTGTGAGTGCACCAAAATGTGGCATTGTTCCAATAGCATACAAATACAGGTATAGAGGTAACAGAACAGAAAAAGGTGGCAAAAATCCAGTTAGGACATTACTCGCTAAAACTTCAAGAACTTTAACCTTCAAGCCTGATAAGGTACATGTAGCTGAATGGCACCGTGTTTGTATTGGTGGAGACGTACAAATGTACCATGCATCTGTGCATATTTTGGTATGCTGAATGCTTTTTAAAGCATATACATGTACATGCATCAGTTCAGAGATGAACTTTGACAACAGTCTTTCATTCTTTTCCATGGTTAAAAGTTTTATTTTAAGTTTAATTGAGCAACTTTAAACAGGATCACTTTGCAGTTAGTTTGAAGTTGTAGAAAAACTGTCTCTGGTCTCACGATGGGGAAATTTTGGAATGGCGAAAACCATATACCTAACATTGAGGTCAAAAACAATTGTACAGTTGGGGTTTCTGCAAACAACATCATTTGAGGTTTGTACATGTAGATAATAGGAAAGTCAGGGACTGCAATTTTCTTGCTGCAACACTACATTGTGACAAGAGTAATAGAGTCCATTCATTCGGGCCTTTAGGAAGGTATTAAGCTAAGCAGAGGAGTCACAGAAATGTTGGCCAGGTAGATTCCCTCTAGGTTGTGTTCCTTTTTTTTTTTCTTGGGGTGTTGTTTACATACAATGTAATATGACTTGTGTCTCACATCCTCTCCCAGACATCAAAACAGCCAGCCAGTAGTCATGGTGAACCCCACCTACCAGGAAGTACAGGTCAACATTGTCAGGTGACTAAAGTAACGGAGCCTTGGCCTGCCCCCACGAGCATTGTGGTGCATGTGGATGTGCAGTGTGTACATGCACCCCTATCAAACTCCATTGGTTTCACCCCATGGTCACTGCATGGGCTGAGGTTTTGGATGGGATTCACACAATGCCAATTGGTAGAATGTTTGTCAAGAATGTGTCCCAGAGCACTGTTTATCTTGTCAACATCATGTACATGTATGTGGGGGGTACCAGTCAATATTGGCCATTTTGGATGCTGGGTTACCTCACGTATATGTAGTCAACAGGAAAATTGTATCTGAAGTACTTTTCACAAACAACACCAGTCATATGGTGTGGTTAGGCTCTGGTATGCATTCTCGGCCAACATTGTACAAATGGCATTGTCCAAGTTCCAGCCAGACCTTGACTGTCTGTGGCTCTGCTGTTATTTTCATACAAGATGAGTTTGATAGGAGGTGCCAAGGATAAGGATTCAAACCATGTGATGCTCACAGGGAATGTGTGTGTGCCTTATGATAACACAGAAGCGCACCAGTCTGTCTCTGACACTGCAGTGTGGTTTGTATGTTTTCAGCTTGGTCTGACAGAGTTGTCCAATCTTTAAGTGACTGACCTAGAATTCCCATTCAAAGTCTAGAAAGAACCCACTATTATTTGGTTGAGAAAGTCCCCGGCCTGTTTCATATAGGAACAAAGGGTTCAATTTTTCCACAGATTTGCCATAGTGCATGAATGGTATAGACCTTTAAGCTACATGAAATTTATGTTGCTATCAATTTTTAGCTTGATATTGCCGAAAGAAACAATACAGAATCTTTACATTTTGTGGATGGAAAAAACTACACAGATTCATTTTGAAAGTCTGTGTGTGGAAATAAAAGTAATAGAGCTTTTAGCATTTATTTTCAAGCACTTGTCCTTTAACTAAAATGGGAACACATTTTGTTTGGTCATAATACAATGTACCCAATAAACAAGAGATTGAAGAAGAACAAAAACAGAGAAATTCTGCCGGAAGTGGTCTGAATTTTAAGGAGCCCGTATCCATTTTAAAGGAAACACCAGTACTACATGTATTTGCGCAAACCCCAAAATTTAAGAATTTGCCTGAAAGTTGTGTTTTCAATCATGATAATCTATAGGCTGATTGATGCTGATGAGAATGTCATGTCTTGAGCACAATCTGGATGATTTGCTGTGCATGTCTGCAAACCAGTGAAAACAAATGTAACCTCATTGAAAAGACAGCTCTTTTTCTGTCTCATTTGATAACTTTTTGCTCTTCAGTTTTCTGCTGTGATTTATAACACAATAACTAATTTCTCTCTCTATGTTGTGTCTGTCTGTCGCTGTGTGTGTGTGTCTGTGTGTGTGCCCTCCCCTCTCGTAAGACCAAAGAGTCTCCAGAAACCCCCAAGACCACAGAGCCTGCTTTCTCACGTTTCCAAGGAGACCCAGACCAGCCCTGGTCTCACCTGTCCTAGTATCAAGGAGCCCTTCTCTAGGAAATGGTAGTGATGATGACCATTTCTTCAGCAAAGAAAATTGATCTAAGCTCATAGTCATACTTCTGTGAAATGTCTTAATTTTTTTTGAAATTATTTATTTACCATTGTGTATTTCTTGTTGATGCTATCAGAATTAGTAAGCATTTTTTCCGCTGGGTCTCAGAAGGCAACATTCATTGAACACAGGAAATGAGATAACCTATTCTGGGACCTTTGACCTAACTTCTTGTTAACATCTATGCTTTGCCTATCATGTGGAAACCAGTGACCACTCTACTGTATTTAAAACTGTGAACAGAAGCAAACAACAGACACAACAAAAGCAAAACCTTACACACAATAGGTCCATATTTTTATTCTCTGACTCTACTGTCCTGCCATCATATAAATATTGAAGTGGATCTGTTAGAGCTGACATATTACTGAACAGAATACAGAATATATACAATGATGAGTTGCAAGGCAGATGAAGGACTTTCGATTTTTTATTAAAGCAGGCCATGTTTTATTTTAGGGCCTCCCAAGATATAATTGAGCTTATCAAGTCTGCAGAATGTATCATTCAATATTGAATGTGGATAGATTTTGGATCATTTCTGATTTGAATTTTGATATAATTGTAATAAATAAATATTGTCAGTCCAGATCTATTCCAGAAGTTTGAAGGGAAATAGATATAAAGTTCAACATCAGTCATCCTTCAACATGGTCTATATTAAATTGTTTCAACACTTTGGGTTGGAAATACTAGACCGTAACAGCATAAGATAATACAATGTCATAATACATGGTTGGATTGTGAATGATATTATGTTTCTTTGTATGTTTTGGTTGTGATATTGTTGGAGTTTTTATTTGCCTTGTCTGTCTCATGGGGGAAGAAGCTTTAATTGGAACAACAACCCTGCGGTTAGCAACATGTTGATTATGTATGCAAATTTGTTTACAGTTCGTCTGGTTCTGTTGATGATTATGATGATACCAAGAACCCTTTTGCGGAAGATGACAACCCCACAAGGTGAACAGTCGTGGATGTGGTGAATTTTACCTGGAGCCAAGTGTTACATTTTCTTTGTATTATTTTGTCTTGTTCTGTGTCATTGTTTGAATGCATTTTTAATGCCTACTAACTCAACATCAAACCTTTTAAGCAAATCACAAATATATCATTATACGATGATAGTGGAACTAGCAAATACTGTAAATCTGAAGACTTAATGTTATGGCCAAGCACAACTGATATGGTGAAGGGGGTCTGATGAATAAATCTCCAATATGTACATTTTATACTACATAATATTCTACTCATAGGGATGTCCATATAACTTCATCTTGTAGCAGCCTCATCGTTGAGTTCCTGGTTTAGATTAGTTAGTAATTGCAAGACCCTGTATCAGGGCAATTTCAGTTGGGGCTGATTTTGTCTTGAGGTTTAGAAGGGATGTAAAATGAAGAAAATGAGGGATGGCGTCGTGAGCATGTTCAAGGGGAAGAGCTAGCAACCCCTCCCTGTGAAAACATACCCTGCTACTGAAACAGTAACTTAAAGGAAACTTACTGCCATATATTCCACTAAGCACTACAAGGGTCTGAATGAACATTTCATGCTTACAGTGTCAAGAGTTAGGTAAAGATAATACATTGTACCACCAGTATAGCCTTTTGAGTCCTTATGGGGGCACTGGATACTGTATCTGATAGGTAATGTAAATGAAAGAAAGTGAATGCCACATCTGGGGTTCATAGTACATAGCCTCATAAGTAAAGTACATACACCTCAGCTGATGAGAAGTCTTCAGGATAATGTACAATCTTTTCTGTCACGTCATCCATGTAAGAGTCTTTGCTTGTGCCATAGCATGATACCACGCACCAGAAGTGCCTGTAACTTGTACAGTCCAGCCTTCCCAGCATGTTATAATAATCTCATTAAGTTGTTCAGCCAACAGGATTGCAGCTTGTGTTCCATTGACCTGTTGTTTTGTACAGGACAAGACTCGCTGACAGTCCGCACTGCTCACCACATATAACAGTCATTATCAATGCTACTAACTCTGGATGTTTCCATATAGTGAAGCTCCTGCTCACTTGCTGCCACCGGTGTTCTGGCGTTGTCTTATTGTACCACTGTTCATCGTCATTGCATTGCATGAATATTACGATGAAAAGCCTTTTTTATGCTAAGCCTTTTAAAAACTAAGAGTTCTCCTTAACATTTGTCAAATACTCCTGTTAATGTAAGAGCATGGTCTTATCAAAGTTGAAAAATAAAACTCTGATGTAAACATGTTTTTTTAATTCAGAGATTGGGACCATGGTCAACAGTGGTACGTTCTTTTCTAACCTTGATTTCTTCTCCCCATCTGCAGTAAAGCATCTTCACGCCCAACGAGTAACACCAGCAACGCGGCTGAGTGGAGCGATGAAGATGAAGCGAACCCATTTACGAATGGCGGCGGTGGCAGCGGGACCGGGGACGCGGAAGTGGGCGTTCCCGTACGGGCGCTGTACGACTACGAAGGCCAGGAGGATGATGAGCTGACTTTCAAAGCAGGTGAGACATGCATGTACAGGTGTTGAGGTAACCAATCAGTGTACAGGTATTGTAGGGGCAGGAACCAATCAGTGTACAGGTACTGTAGGGGCAGGAACCAATCAGTGTACAGGTACTGTAGGGCCAGGAACCAATCAGCGCACAAGTCCAATCTTCAATGAGTGAACAGGTGCAGGAAACATTGTCAATACAGAATAGGTATGAATAGAAACCAATCATTGTGCCAGTTCAGGGACTAATCATGTCACAGGTACAGGAACCAATTAGTACATAGGATTTGTCATGACTATCATATATTTTTTTATATACATTGACTTTTAGGTGAAGTGCTCTCTGCTCCCATGGCCAGTAGTAATGGTCTAATATACCATATTTGAGTGTAATGAAAAAATGAAAATACAAATACTATTCCATGAGTTACCACCAGGACTCAAAGTCTTAACTGCATCGTCATCAGTAGCACAATGTCTCCCAGGTATATATGTTACCATATTGAAGCTACTGTAGGCAGTGTGTCAGTCTCACTAATGTGACAATCCTGTTGTTGGCCAGGCGACCTCCTGACCAAGCTGGAAGACGAAGACGAACAGGGTTGGTGTAAAGGAAAGTTCCGCGGGCGCGTCGGCTTGTATCCAGCCAACTACGTGGAACCCGTATGAACAACGTGCACGAGCGGACGGCCCCTGGATCTCCCAGCGGGCCTTATGGTGCCAGAAACGTGGCGTAGAAACCAACGTAGTCCCCCGATTATATACAGTGATGGTTATCCAAGTTACGTTACTGCGATGCAAGGGCGGGAACATTGTATGTACAGCGTGTGGATGGAAATAGATATGTTCTATGTATACAGGATACTTACTGTGTATATGTCTGGGGATGGATACTACCTATATTGCATGTTAAGAAAAAATACAGTAATTTTCTATGACATAAATATATATCAAATGTCATAGGCCAAGAGTAGAGTGTACAATACTGAAAGGATGGATGCTGAATGAATGTATATTTGGTACGACTGGTGACACAGTACATTCTCTTTAACACAGTAAGTATGGACAAACAGACTGTAAAATGTGCTGCATGTTTATATAAGAATATAGACCCTGGATGAACCTGAAAATGTCCAGATACGTGGCTTTAGATGCGGGTGTATCTAATTACATGTATTACTAATAGACAGTAGTACTGGGGAAAAGCATGTGGTCATGTCCACTGATTTTTGTACAACTTGGCCAGGTATGTTGAGGGGTCTGTTCGGAGGTGATTTTGTCCATTTTCACTCTTTTCATCATGACACATGTAGTTGGATATACATGTATTACATTCATAACGGCATATCTTTGCATTCATTCAATGTTTTAGGAAAGGCGCCACAAGTAAACCGTATAACAGCCAAAGCCTCCGTACTCACATACTCAAAACATTTCTGTGAAATGGAGAAGTCACATGTAACTTGGCATAACGTATTTCTTTCTCATTTAGACTTTGTATGTTATTTAGATAACATATGGATTATGTATATTATAGATATGTTCTTTGCAAACTATAACCTACATGTAGTTAACATTATGTACATGCATTACTTGTGTTAAGTCATTTCTTGCGCTGGCAGTGTGTGTGTGTATCGCTATGCAAATCATTAGCTGATTATCATAATGTATACATGTCTTTATGTTCTTTAGAGTCAGTAACTACATGACTTGTACATGTACATGAATGTATAGTTTGGTCATGTACTCTTCAGTTAGATTGATGATAATCCATTCAGATATTTTTAATTATCTAAAACACAAGAATTTTTGTGTTTGGGTTCTAAAATGTCTTACTTAACTGTTATTCCAACTTCCTTAGCAAAAGGTTAGCGTGGTAGTAAGTGCAGAAATTGATCAGTAATGAAAAATGCCTCCACCCCTTAGGTGTTGCCAAAAAGGAGATAGGCAAAAGACATGAGGTACATGTATATATATAGATGACTGACTTTCCAAACACGGAAATAACAAGACTACTCATGGTACATGTACTTTGGCTAATTTCAGTCTTGACATTTACTTACTTGCAGTGAAAAAAAACTAAATGATTTAGGCCCAGTTGTATTAATAAGGCTAATTAGTGTAAATGTTCGAACGTACATGCATATGAGGACATTTGCATGATTTATGAAACACTAACACATATATCTGACATGATGTGACAGACACACATTTTATACTGTGCCATCAGTAGCAAGGTTTGCTAGTTCTGGAATATAAAACAACATAAAATTTGATAAACTTCATATTTGGGTGCTCAAGCTACGGAAAGCCATTCTTACCTTGGCATGATTTTTGTGTCATTACTCCAGTCTGTATATCCTTTAATTGTGATTTTCATGGGAAAATGGAAGATAAAGAATTATTATGGTGTTCATATTTTGATATTATTTTGTGTGTAATACAGTATGTGGCTAATGGTAACCACGATTTCATTGTAATGATGTTGTGTGGATATCTGTAGTGTTGGGATCATTCGTACATCGTGTGCCCTTGTTCAACGATTCATGGACTCTGTTGGACAAACCATATAATAAGCTATTTCACAGTTCTGGGTGTGCATTTATGATACATTGTGGTCCAAGGTCAAAGTGAAGGCCCTTTAGTAGTTAACCATTTATTTTGTATTTACTGTTAACCTTTCTAAATACAGCAACCATTTTACAGACTACTATACTACAGTTTCTCCAAAAGGTGCTCTTTCATACTGTTTCATATTTTGAAAAGTCCATGGCACCAAATTAGAACACCACAGAAAGCAGCAAAAATCTTTGTCTTTTGGTCTTTGTTTCCTTCTGAGCACCCTTGACCTCTGACCTTACCCACAATTCCTAGCAGCACTGGAACTGGCCTGGATTATCTATGTTGATATAACTTCATGTATTTAAACGATATAATTTTCTAAGTTTGCAAATTATTTAAACCATACAATCTTCCAAACCCATACATTATTTTAATCTTAAGTTTTTCCATGTTATTGATGGTGTCAACAAATATTTAACTTGATTGTGACATGCTAGGTCGTCTTTTTTGCATCATATTGATTTATTTCTTCCGAAATATACTCTTCCATCTATGTAAATTTTGATTTGATTCAGCTTTGTATCTTCCTTTTGTTGTATATGAACATTCATTTACAGTATAAAGCTCTATTTATATATTGTTGGAACATGTAATAATATTTAGGCATTTCTTGTCTGTGTTGTACCTTAGTATGTCTTCTGTACTAGAGGTGTATTATCATATATATATATAGTAGTTTAACTTCTTGGATTGACCACAGTACATAATGTTATATTGCCAGGCATTGTTCTTTTGCTATGGAAAATGCTATCTATGGTTGTAGTCAAAAGCTTGCCTTTTTATTGATATTATGTTCAACTGTTAAAACCATTTCTTATCATTGTTGGATGAGGGCCATTCTGCAGTATATGGAAGATACCTCTGAACATTAATCTTGTTCTAGATTAAAAACATATTGTACAATGGATACTATTATCAGTTTTATTATCAGCTTGATGATAGAGTAAGGACATCGGCAAACATATTCCAGTTCTTTTATGTAGAAGATGTAACATTCTACCCAAATAAAATATTGACTAGTTCCCTTCAGTTGGGGTGGCTAAGGTGTTCAGTGTTTACCATGACTTCTCTATAGCTAAGGCTATCCCAAGAAGTTCTGGGGTCATGGCAATCCTGATCTATACCAAATTGTAACTTCGTCACCTCAATGAATCTGTTACCAAGATGGCTCACAGACCTATATGTACAAAAGCTCCCCAAACTTGTCACCAAGACAAATACT
>NC_049982.1:24096453-24230570 GCF_000003815.2 Branchiostoma floridae
CTTTTGATAATAGCCAAAGAGAGTAGTCAGATATTATGATTCCCTGTTATCAGGAGCTCTGCAGCTATTTTAAACTTACCAGAGGAATCCACCCAGGTCATTTGACCTTTATTTCAAGTAACCCTTGGGTACTCGACTCCAACACTGTGAATGAACTGATATCAGCCTGAGCGAGTTCAAGTTGGTTATAAACCTTTGGCCATCAAATCTACAGCTGTTGACGTACTGATTTAGGATGACAAAATACATTGTACATTTTGCTATCTTTTGGAGATGCGCTTTGCTTCAAACAGTCTTGCAGTTAAAAACTTGCACTGATCAACTATGACAAAGTCCTTTTGCAGTAACTCCAGAAATCGTTTGTCCCTAGACGGCCATCTTGGATAGTGACAGAGAAGAACTCTGGTGTGAGGCCTACAGAGATGCTTTATGGTGAAGATGAGGTCTCTGTGAAGTTCCTCGAAGTAGATGATGTCTGTGCCAATGATGAAGTCGTAACTCATGTCAGAGAAGCGGTCAAGTCCTCTTCCCCATGTCAACTCCTGAACCTGCCAAGACAAAGCTGTTCAGTTCTGTATAAAAACATTTTGTACTAAGCAGTTGAACTATTTAGTACATGTATTGTACTTTTTATATTCTCCAATACAAAGTTTGAACTTTTGAAAGTTTGAACAAATTTTTCAGCCAATCTTCTGGATGACCCGATACTCAGCACATAGCACACATCAGCCCTACACACATCAACATTCATCACACTGGGACGGGGGCTGCTACAGGCTTCCAGCCACTTTAACACATTTTAAGCAATCAGGTATCCTACAAGAGACTGGTCAAAATTTGTTGGGCCCAATCTTTTTGTGTTTCTAATATTGGAAGTTGGGGTCAAAATTTCCTTTAAAAGTGTTTTGCAACAGTGGAAGTTTTTTAGTCCAGAGACTTAAAACTAGAAAACTTCTACCTTAGGAGTATGTCGGCATCCCTCTGTGTTCCGCCTTACATTCTCTTCCAAGTTCCACAGTACCTCTTTCAGGTCAGTCAGGGTCACGTCCGCTCCTAAACAACAAGAAAGAAAGGGAAAATTGGTATGAAGAAAAAACAAGTCTCAACCACTATTGTGCACAATGTACGTGTATTCATAAACTGAATTGGGGATTCTGGAACCTTGCAAAAATTCCTGCCAAATCTCTCGCTGTTTTTGTATGCCACAAATTGCGCTTTTCTTTATTTGTCATAGACTCTGGAAAAACAATGTTGACTTCACGGTGGTTCAGAGAACATTTCCGTCTTTTTACTAAAGGTCCAAATAAGGCAGTGGAAACTGTGAACTTTCAAACATAACTTTTGCTAGTAAAGGCACAAAGGAAATGTAATCCAGCAGTCCTTACCCATTAGGCTTGCCACAATCCCGACGATCCCTGTACCCGCCCCCAGCTCCAGAATGGTTTTGTCCACAAGGTCCAGTTTCCCACCTTCCAAGTACTCACAGAACGCCTCGCCCTGTTTTTTTTTAAAGAACACGGCATTAGAGATGGCACAAACAGACCTGTCCTTGGTGCTGAACACCATCAACATGCATGCAGAACTGCCACACAGGTAGATATTAAACACATCGTTTCTTGGTGCTGAACACCATCCACAAACAGATGAAAACACCTGTCCTTGGTGCTGAACACTATCCACATGAATAAACATTACTGTCCCCGGTGCTTAATACCATCCAACACAAAGTACAGGTAAACACGCCTGTCCTTAGTGCTGAACAACATCCACACACTGGTTAACACATACGTCCTTGGTGCTGAACACCATCCACAAACAAATTTAACATGCAGTGAATGGTGACTGAGTGAAACGCCTGACTATTGGAGAGTAGAGACCTTACACGATGGTAAAATTTGGCCCCAAAATTTCCAGACTTCTATGTGGGGATTTAGAACACGAATCATCTTCCATCGAACAGAACGCTGGCGTGATCGAACATAACGGGCGTTCTATTTGGGGTCATCCGAGGTCACCCGCAGGTTGTTACAGTAAACACGCAGAAAACGCCCTCATTTTCCCGGGTGCCGTGCGTCAGAAGAAAAACAAACATTTTCACAAATATAAACCGTTATTTGGCAAGCTTGGTTTTGCTGCCGCTTAGTTTGGAACATGTGACATGTAACAAAGCTGCTGGCGTCATTATTGGTGACCTTGAATGTTACAACACTTGTTTACGGCGGTATCAATTACTCTATGTCACTATCAGTGCGACTCGACATAGGACCAAACATGGTATTTAAATCGCTTGCAAAACGCGTGCAAATCAACTCTTTCAGGACTTATATTGTCGACAACTAATATCTCCAGCTTTGTGTCTTAGGGATTTTTGGAACATGGAGGCAATTTTGAATTACGAGTCTTTGAGTGTGAAAACTTGACAAAATGACGATTTTTCGACCTTATATTGGCTATAAAAATAGTTTTAAGTAGAAGTTGAAAAATCCCTAAGACAGAAAGTTTGATCTTAATATCATTACCTATATGAAATAAAAGATTTGGATTTTCAGTCAAATTTAGGACCAATCTAAATATGGTATTTGCTTTTTTGGCACACCGAACACCCTTTCTAAATCAACCAACTATGCACATTTCAGAAGACATTGAGACAAAACTGTGTAGCACACGTACACGGTAAGATTTGACGTGTACACACTGCCAGTTTTCATTTAATATCGACGAGGCACGTGCGAGAGGTTGTTTTTCAAACTATCACGATATTTTAGAAGATGTTTCAGTCACCGTCAGCCCTCCGCGGGGACCGCGCGGGAGCCCCGGTAACCCGATACTCTGCGTTCGAATGGAAACTTTTCGGCCAAATTTGACCATCGTGTTATCCAGGTGTTTAATTCATTTTTGCATGAAGCGTTGAACCCATACCTTTTAGCAACAAATTTATTGGTGTAGACAAATTGTTAGGTTATTTCACCGACGACAAGGAAAGTTGCCATTGTGGGCCACGGTACGTAAATACGCATACTTACGGCGTGCCAGACCTTGTATCCCACCTCCTCGTCCATGGACACCTGGATTTCCCTGATACTCAGTTTCTTCCCCGCGAACGTGTACGGCACCAGCTCCGACCTGTCCCTCATTTTCTTCTGTTTTGTCACATTTTTGTCGTCGGCCTTCAGTTTCCTTGTCGCCTTGGTTGTTCTGAAGTTGCTACCTTCGGGTTTGGTCGCAGTCAGTCCGGATATCTCCGTCCAACTTCCGAGCTTGTCTCCGAGATCATCTGAAAGCATCCCTCTGTGTTGATTGTAGCGACGACTTGGGAGGACAATTCCTAAATGAATGTTCGTTGCAATAAAACATGGAACGTTTTAGATAACGTCATAACTGCTGATATTCAAGTAGTTTCCACCAGACTACCTTCAAATAATGCATTAAGTAACATTAATAGGATTTCTTCCCTGATTTTGCATAATTTGAACCAGTTTGTGGTAGACATAACGTTATTAGATCGTTCCATTGTATGTGACTTTCCCCAGAACCAGGCAAACAAGGGAGATAAGGGTCTAATCTAAGCACATACGCATTTTCCTGACCTACCATTGTAACAATTTTCAAATTTTTGAGCCGACGATGAAAACACCTGTCGGAGTCTCTATCTGGCAAGATCGCTAACGATCACGCGCGTGAACGATGTTATTAATCTCCCATTGTGCAGTCCTGCGTAATTCCGCAATGTGGCGCGGCGCAACATAAAACCGATCAACCTTTGGTCGATGACCCGACCTGTGACCCATTTGGATGATATGCTGTCAATTTTACAGGCAGCCGGTGGCGGGCGTAGATTGACTTACGAAGTTCGTTGCATATCAAGCATTTTGTGCAATTTAGACACTCAGAGAATATCACCAAAAAAGCGAGGATCTAACCATTTTGGTTGTTACATCGTGAAAGAGATGAGCCAAAAGTCCGTGCCAAAAGTCCGGTCTGAGTTCCTGTGTGTTGACGGCACACCGACCCATGTGCTGAAGTGTGGAGACTTTCCAACAGACCAGGGCAAGAATTATTTGTACCTCATCATTCCAGGTATGAATACACACGTTTTTTAACCTAATACCATAACAATACCCTTGGGAATACTAGACGCATTGCATATAATATCGTGACTAACAGATTATTTTTGGCGAGGCCCCAGGGACGGAGTCATTTTCAAGTGCTACAATCAGGGTGAATCTATCATACAATTGTGTCATAAACATGTCCTTTAAACGCCTTTCTTGTTATCTTTTCTACCTGAACAGGAAACCCAGGAGTTATTGGTTACTATGACAAGTTCATGAGAGAGCTGTACAGAAAACATGGAGGGCGCATTCCTGTCTGGGGTGTGTCACATGCTGGTCATGTGATTATCCCAGATCATGCCAAAAAGGGAAACTCAGGTAAGAAGAATCTGAAACAAGCTGTGTTGGAAATTTTCATTCTCATGGTATCTGTATAGCTGGTATAACCACCATTCAGCGTAATAAGTACAGTGACTTTTGAATGGTCAAATGTAAACAACAACAAAAAAACATCAGCTTCTGTATCTGTGTATATTTAGCCAGTACAGCCACCATTCAGAGTAACATTTACATAACAGCTTCACTCGGCAGCAGCTCATTATATTACGCTGAACAACCTATCACACCTAACCTTTGCACCGTGATCTAGCTGCAGCTGCTGTTTTGATCTTAGTCTATCAAGTGAGGTTTCACTCTCTATCATAGTCTATGGTAGTTTTAGGAAAAAACAAGTTTTTTTACTACCTCATTGTGTTTGATAGTATGCTGCAAGTCACTGATCAACTTTTCTTACTTTCAAACTTTACTCAGGTATATCAAAGGGAACATATGGTTTCCAAGACCAAATCACACACAAAATCTCCTTCATCAAGAACCACGTCCCACGTGACACGCACCTCATCCTGATTGGTCACTCTGTCGGCTGCTACATGGTCCTGGAGATCCTCAAGCGCTGCCCAGAGGTCAACGTCCTTAAGGGCATTCAACTTCTCCCCATGATAGAGCACTTTGAGAAGACTCCAAATGGCAGTCGGATGAAGCCGTTATTGTTGTACTTCCGATGGCTGGCAGTGTTTGTAGCGTTCTTAATGTCCTTTCTCCCAGACGTTGTGAAACATTGGCTGGTGCAGTTGTACTTCATGGGTAGGAAAGTTGACGAGGGAGCAGTCGAAGCTAGCCTGAACTTATTTGACCCGAAGGTGACAAACAGCAGCCTCTTTATGGCATCACAGGTGAGACAAAACTGAGTGTTTGTGGAACCTCGTTAGTTTCTGAATGTTTCGCTGCCTGGTCATTTTGCTGTCAAGAAGACACCTAACTCGGAGTTAGCATCTTCTTGACAGTGAAATGCCTAGACAGCAAAGTCTTTAACCAAAAGACCTCATTCCTAACCCTGACCTTGACCTTTTAGCTTAATGATAGAAATTTTATCTACAAGTAGTGATTTGTTGGTATTGACCAAGTGCACAGATGACAGCAAAATATCTTGGCCGCAAAATGTCCAGATACTACCTCATTGTGTCCAGTGTTTGTGATAACCTTGACCCGGTTTTGAAATTCTATTTTCTCCTCAGATTCAGATTACATTAAAATAATTCTCACACCACATGAATTTTATCGGTGCTGCTCTTTTTTTTGTCAAATTTTTTTAGGGTCAATTCCTGATACTACCATAATGCTATACAAAGGATAAGGTAATAACAGAGGTTTGGTGACTTTATATTAAGGCCAGACTAGCCAGAGTGGCAGGAAGTACAGTAAGTACAGATTAGAGCTGGTAGAACTTCTTGTTAATCAGACATGACTCTGTATTTTCCATATGCTAGTCATGTTCAATGTAGAGTGGCAGGAAGTAGGGGTGGGTACCGGTACAGAAAGTTCAGGTCCAGGTTCGGTTCAGGTCCGAAGGATCAGGTCCAGGTCCGGACCTGAACCTGGACCTGATTCAGTATGACTCATATACCAATGGTCCATTTCACTACAAACAAGTGCTTTAAAAAAGCTGGCATTTTGCCAAGGTTTGCGTGTGTACACGGTTTTTTCTAGTTATTGGAATGTGCTGAAACTATTGTTTATATTAAATGGATGTAAAAAAGGAAACAAGAACAATTGAAAATCACCCTCCCCTGGACTCGATCCCGGGTCGCACGGACCGTAGCTCTGCAAATCAGGCTGACGTCAGAGGTATTTGTGTAGTGACCCCTGATCCCGGAAGTCACTTCCCTGCATCCTGGTGCACTTTTCAGAAAATGATATCTCAGCAATCGTTTACCCCCTGCTTTAACATTTTTACATTGTCACGGTCTCCATAGTACATAGCTACAAATCTGGTAAGTTAGAAGGTCCAGTTCTTTTTCGATAATACAGGGCGATCAATGAAAAATCGTGGCAATTTCCATTTTCGCACTGGAAATCCTACTAATGAATATTAACTAAGTCGCAAAGGAATCTGGGATAGGCTATATATATATATATACGATTTATTTGGAAAACATTTCATCTTTATGAATTGGTAATACAACATTAAAATGTAAGAGCAATAATTTGATTATATGCTGCATCAATCTTAGGAATATCATACTTCATTCATTTAATCTAATCAAATATCAGGCCCCATTACGGACCACAAACAATGACTCATGACAGAGCTTTTAAGAAGTATACAAATGCATTGCAGATTTTTAAAAGGTCCGTTCATCTCAACATCACAACATCTCAACATCACAACATCTCAACATCACAACATCTCAACATCACAACGGCGACTACTCTGGCCACAAGGCATTTTGCCACTGCAAGTGGCAAAATGCAAAAAATATGTTTTGGTAGAGTATTAGACTTACACTGGCGTTTTAAAATCCTACAACTCTAACTGCACCTGTGCGATTGACTGTAAAACTTGGTAGAAATGACTATAAACTCTACTCTACTTCACCCTTGTTATTTTCTTCCACCTGCAAGCGCCAAAACATGTGAATGTCTGATAAAATAATCTGTTAATTTTCTAATCGGTCCAACATCCGGTCTACCCAATTTTTTCAGGTCCGGTTTTTCTGGACCGGTCCAATAAGAAAAACCGGTTTTGTACCGGTACACTGTACCGATTCCCCGCCCTAGCAGGAAGTGATCAATAGACACGTGTACGAGTAATGTTAATTGAAAGTGCTGTTTTGTTCTATGACTGTAGGAGTTACGTCAGGTTCATGAACCAGACCTGCACTGTATCGGTCAGCACCTGGACAAACTCATCTTCTACTATGGTGCGTCTGACGGCTGGGCACCTGTCAGCTTCTACCAGAGGATGAAGAACAGCTTCCCTCAGGTGAGACAGGTGTGCACCTGAAGTGCAAATGGCAGTGGGCCGGGTGGTGGTTGTGTGTTCCACAGGGTTCCATTATGGAACCACCTCTCCTATCAGGGATTTTGTAGTAAGCTGCGAGGGGGCCCATATTGAAAAGTGTCAAATCACAGTTTCTCAAGCTGTCCACAAACAGCACCAAAAACAGAATATGTTTGTTAATAATGTTCCAATTGCTCTCTGCAATGGGCATATGCCATACCATATCATAGCCTTTCCTGCAGTAAAATGCCCCCAATCATGAAGTGAACCAATTGCAGTGCAGACTTTTATTTTCTGATAAATCTTACTTTTATGAAATCAATGGGCTAACATACCAACATTCATGTAGTATCTTCGTTTCTAAACAAAAGGAGTTCTGGAAAAATTGTCTGTGAAATTGCTATGGCGAATCTTTTGATTTAGATAACATCACTTAGAAGAAGAACTTTATAATTGTAATAGCTACAATGTATGGCAACTTACACACAACTCAACAGTTGTTCCATTGCTAATAACTAACAATTTGAATGAACTAATGTGGAATGATTAACTAATACAATTTTCTACCTTTAGGGTGATATCCGTCTATGTGAACGCGGGATCCTGCATGCCTTTGTTCTGGAGCAGAGTACAGAGATGGCAGGGATGGTGGCAGAGTGGATAGAACAGGCCACAGCTGCAGAGGGTGGGAGACCAGTTCATACCGGCTGATGGCAAGAGCTAAACTGGCCCACATCTTAAGCTACTTATGATGACTACATTGCAGGGTTTACCAGTCATTGTCTTAGACAAAATTTTGTTGCGTATGACAAAAAATTTTAAGACCCTGAGGGATAAAATTGGCTGGGTAAAGATATAGAAGTATCCAAATTTGAATAAAAAAACTGGAATTCTGAATTCGGGCCTGAAAATTCAATAATGACGGAAATTTGTATGTGATGACTGAAACAAAAATCATTATTTTAGGGGATTCCTGTTGTTTGGAATTGGGATGACAGATGTAAAAATCCATGCTGGCTAGAGCTCTGCCACATTGTTTTAATACAAGTTTTTATGATGTTAGTTGTTTAATTGATTCAATCATTCAACAAAACAAGTGAACCATTCTTACAGAGTCATGAATTATGACAATTATTCAGGGTGAATATGTTATGTTATAGATTTATAGATTTACACTGCATACCTTTTGGATCACCCTTCATTATGTGGCAAGGCCCGTTCCTGGTATCCACTAGGGTTGCAGAATCGCACAACCATCTGATCATTTTAAGCTGGTAAGATAGGAGATAGAAACCATATGCTAGACGATTAAAACCATGTGCAATATTGTTAATTGGCTATGATTTGTAAATCTTTTAACCTTTGTAACTGAAATACAATTCAGTGTCACACTTTAAAATTTCAATACATCTTGAATGGTGAATCTCAAATAGTTAGAAATTGCCATGGTGTGAATAAATCATTTAACTTATTACATGTATGTATACTGTAGAATGTTACATCATTGTACATTGCACATTCGTGTAAATGTATGTTGAATGGCCACTACTCTGATATTTAAGTTTTTGATATAGTGATCAGAAATGACAACTCGAGGCTTGAACATTTTCTATCTAATGTTATAGACATAATTTTATAAATTTGTTCCATTTTTATACTAATCACTGTCATAATGTTCCAGTAACATCTTAGTATGTTTGCAGGTTTCTCATCTACAAAATGTATTGGTAGGCTAATGTGCAGTAACTGTTTTTATGGAAGGTTAATTGTAACCTAATATTGTCAATCAATGCATTTTATTAGTAATTTTACAATGACTTGATTTGGCTACCAGTTTTCATTTGTAAGATGTAAAAAGTGAGAATTTAACAATTGTACCTGTGCTAATCTGCAATCTGATTTGATTATCAAAATTTGTGACTTTGAACCGTCATGCCTTGTTGTTCAAGTAGTTTAAAAGTTCAAGGTACAGGGAACATATTCTTAATCAACGATCATTTCAGGGCTCAGACTATCCAGAAAAGGCCTATATATTTTGTATTCAATTTGTACATTTTTGTATTGTAGTCTCCTCTGCCGCTTAGTGTCATAGTCTGTATAGACTGACTGACAGAGAGAGAGAGAGAGATCCAGAAAAATATTATTGATTCAGAAATTTGGTTTCAGTTGATCCTTTTCCATAAATACTTAAGGCCAAGGCAGTTGAATCGGTTGGTTCAGGAATGGCTGCTCCTATTTTTCCCAATCGAAAGAAAGAAAAAAAAATGGGCCACTACTTCCATTTTCACTAACTATCTTTTTATTTGGTAAAATTCCAGCCCACACAGTAGCAAAATACAGTACATGCACACTAGCTGGACTCCTGAACATTCCTCTTACACGTTAATTGGAACATTTGTTTTGGTTTCGCTTCTCCTATCGTATTCTTCTCAAACTGCAGGTAACAAGTAGGCAAACCTGTAAAGGAAACATTGCCCTGGCGGAGGTTTGCGCCCTAAAGGACATCCGTATAAAAATGTTACGTAAGTCAATGAGCACCATAGCCAGCTCCTCTAGATCAGGAAATTATTATCAATATTTCGTCAATCTCTACTATTTTTCAGCAGCCAAATGTGGCTGGTAGATACCTCTACTTGTTTCCATCCACTCCTCAGTTCTTGCATTTGTCGTTGATAGTATATTGCCGTACGATATAAAGATGTTTTTACGGGTTTTGAAGTGGCTATAATTTAAAAAAATTTATATCAAAGCAGTCTGTGACAGAGCCAGGATCTGAAACAGCCATGGCATTTCGTAACAAGACGGCTGAATACCGTTCTGTATAACATTGGACAATCCCAAGAAATCGCGCCCTCATCATTTACGTTCGTGCGACGCTCGTACGATGAATGGGACCGGGCCTTAAGCCCCGGTCACAAGAATCGTACGATTGACTGCGATGGAGGTTTTATGCGCGGCATAAGCGCAGTACGTCGTAAGTCGGGGAAGAATCGGAAGCAATGGTTTAAATATATGAAGCCGTGGTCACAAGGATCGTAGTGCATCGTACGATGAGGTCATTAGAGCGTATTTGCGTCAATCGCAGGTAAATCATAGTAAATCGGGGAGCCTCCTATGACGAAAATAGGACTGAAATGGATTTTGAACATGTTCAAAATTTCGCTATCGTCGTAAGATTTTATTTGCCCCCCAAGCAGACTTCATTACGGCAATTTTTGTCTACTGATGAGGTTTTAGATTTATGAATTTTTAGCATGTTGTGATGGTTTCAGTTTTCCCTGATATTGTCGATATTGACGAAAAGGGAAAATATATCAGTCGCAACTGCCACAATCGCAACCAGAGAACAGCGCGCCCCGCACAGGTGATGCAGACAATTGTTTGATCGCTTCATGCACGTGAGTTGATAATTAGATCAAATCTCAGCTCTCGTCGGTCTTGGGTCAGTTTACCATAATCGTAATAACCATGGGGACAACTCAAACATAAAGGCAGGCTCTATGAGTCGGAAATATATATGATATAATGCTTATGATATTATTTTTGTATGATGGCATCTTTTTGTTGATAGCATATCATGATACAATATTCGAAAGAGCCTGACACGTAGAGCCGGCAAGCAGGCCGAGATAACCATACCAGTACTCACGCTTGATTTGAACTTTTGCTTGTAATACTCTTGTTATCATGGTCTTTTTTAATTTATTTTTACAGTTAAAGATATTATAGGAAGGTATTCAACAGCTATGTCCACATTTTGTTGGTTAAAGAAGCACAAAAACGATCAGACGGCTATACAGAAGAGACACAAGTGAAAAATCGTACGACGCTGGAAAAATTTTGAACATCATCCGATGCTCTGCGATGCTCTGCGATGGCTGATTTTGCTTACGATTTAGCTGCGATCCACTGTGATCATCGTGCGATAGGCGTAATATGCCATCGCAAGGACGTCGTACGATTCTTGTGACCGGGGCTTAAGAAATCGGGTTGTGCATCGAAACTATCAAGGGTTATTAGGCTGACGTCTAATTTCCACAAAAAGGCACAGCCGGGCGGTTTGGGGGAAAGAAAGGTACGATATAAAAGACAACAAAAACACAATGTAGACCAAAATACTTCAACAGCATGCCTTGTGCATATTCATTGGCATAAACTCAAACTTTTCGTTTACGCGCAGAAACAGCCCGGCCGGGTAGGCCATTCTATACCCAGTGACGCGAACCAAGGAGAATTCTTTCTTCCTCGTCGTGCCTATGTGAGGCAGTGAAGCAAGCAGCTGTTGAGCCCCGTTAGGAGGCACGCGGGGAAGCTATGCGGAGGGCTATTCCTGGCCAGTCTTGGGCCACGAGGCCAATAATTCTCTGCCTGCCAGCCCTCCTCATTCACAGATAAACATCAGGATCCGTACTGTCTATTTACTAAATAATTGCTTTTGACGTTTCTTTTCTCGATGGGAGTCAAGAAAGCAATTAAGCGCGTAGCCATTGTACTGGCATTGGAGTAAGAAGTTCAACGTTACCGGTTTTACACGGTAGTAAGGACAAATCATTGATTGAGTTGTCAGGATTCAGCATAATACATTGTTTTGTTTTAAAAGCTTATTAGCCAGGGGGAGGGTGTGTGTGTGTTATGAAACAAATATAGAATAATCACAATCATACTACATTATACAGCACGTTTTTGCCTTCGAAAACATCTCACTTGTAACGTTGCGATTAAACATATGATAATGTACAAATGCACGGCTTTATGAATTCTTGACTATAAACTTAGAACTATTTCCTCCTAGTACGTGATTACCTTTTCAACTCACAATATTGCCCTTTACCTTTGTGATTTGAAAGCGAAAGAATGAACATGTAACGATATCTTTGTCGACACCAATTGCGTGGCATTTTGAAAATGGGGTCTGAAGATATGATAATGCTACCATAATGAATAAGTCGATTATGAAATATGTTCTCTTTATACACATGGAACGTTAATTTTTAGCACATCATATCATCAACAATTTTGACAAGAATGTGTAGAAATAGAGAGGATATGCTCCTGACTTACCGATGTGGTTACTCCTGAGTACCACCCAGCAGACAGATAAACACGCTACAAACGTGGCCGTAGTTAACCTGGTCACCAGTCTCTCCCAGGGCTGCAGGCGTGGATTCCTCGGTACTGTGAACATGTATCCCCGCCTGGCCAACTAGGCCACCTCCGTGAAATTTCCCCCTCCCTTAATTCAAGCAGCAGCCTTTGCTAAAGCGATTTCTATAAGTCCGAGGCAATATTTCTTTGGGGGTACGGTAGACCAGGAACCGAAGAGCTTGCCTATGTGGTCCCTAACAATAGTCTGGATTCCAGGTTAAGTCGTAGTTGGCTCAACCATAAGTCATAATGTTGTCTGGAACAAACATTTGTTCGTACGTGCGTAACATATATAACCGATGTAACCTTTATACAAATCTTGAAACAGACTTGTAGACTGGACAGGGAGTATCAAAATTGACAATTTAATATATTTTGAGAAGGACAGAAATAATGACAACGATTGTTAAATTTTATGTTGAACTAAAATCTGTTGCCAAAGGCACAAACACCTGCCAAACTGACTGTCAAGTTCTTCCCTATCGTCCAACTTCATACCCATGTGATCCAAACATATGAGACGTTCTTTTGGAGCAATTTGACTGGTGTGGTTTCACCAAGTTATTTCTAAAGGGCGTGCGAAATTATGAGATTGACCCCTTCACGAGATACGAGCATAGTTTCTGCACCGCCTATATATATTGGTACATATTCTGTTTAATCGTTGTGGGAAGCAATATGATTGTAATGGATATTGAATGCATATGGCATAATCTTACCAATCACATTTTTCTAGACTACATGAAATACGTCATCATATTTTATTGCTCCTTTATTTTAGATAGACACATGTTTTTTTCCTAAAAGATCTCTAACACAACCATCAAAGCTATAAACTTGCAGTTGCGAAGGAGAAAACTAAAGTCGGTAGTTAAGTTATTGCCAAGTTATTTATTTTTAATTAGGTAAACTAGATCTGCATAAACAGACAGGTTCGCGTTATAGTATAATTTATGTCAAGAGAAATTTTAAATTTAGGTAGGTAAGTAGGCACACCTGTACGTCCAGTACTTTAATTTAGTATGGCCATGTGATACTGGTCGGGTGCAGCAAGGAGCAGGAACTGAGAGGAGTATAACGCCGGGCCCTGCGCATCATCTTCGGAGGTAGACGCAGTGTGCCCGACTTGCCCACACTGAAAGTGAGACGGGAGGAGGCAGCGGTACAGCTGTTTGAACGCATGCTTAGGGAAGACCACCCCTGCATGACTTGATACCACCCACAAGAACAGTGGCCACGGGACTCACACTTAGAAACTCCAGGACAATCAGTTTACCGAAAGCCCGTACTGGGAGGCTCAGAAAGTCATTCCTCCATTGCGCCATCCGCCTCTACAACAAGGCAGTTACTTAGCTCTACACAGTTTGTAACTCGGTATTGTTTTGCAATATGTTGATTTTAAATTAATTGAACATGTTATGAACATGTTAACCGGAGTATAAAAACTCATTGTTCGTATGCGACTATTGTTCTCATGTGTTTTATGTAATTACGGCAATGACTGACATGACATGTGTAATAAGGTCGCAATTCGGGTAAATGTGTGTTTGCCGGCCCGCGAGAACCTTACTCAATAAAACATTGAACAATTGAACATATACAGTTCCAGGAGTAAGAAATGGACTGTCCCCTCCTAAACAGTCCCTTCTGAAGGACGGAATTTCTGCAGTATGAAGTGAACAGTCCCTCCTTCTGAAAGAGAAAGACTTATCATGATCCCCTCCTGACAACCCCCATTTGTGTATTAATGAATGAAGATCTTTATTGTACGTTTTTGCTTTCTAACAAGCTAAGTACAGGTCAAGGTTGATAGGATACATCTCCTAGTGAGGTACAATTTGTGTAGGGTGTGATACATGACTAAAACTACAAAGTCTAATAGCATGCACAGGTTCAACTTCTTCTCGCAGAAGACAGTTGTAAACGTAGTTGCAGGTGGAGTTTAGAATACATGGTTTGTCTAATTGCATGAGGACTGTCAATTTTCAGTGTTATTTGAATATGGAAAGCATGGAAACCTGTACACAATTGAAGAGGATATTTCTCTCATTGATGTATAGTGAACAGTCAAGAATAAAATGACACTCGTCTTCTATCTTTTTTTAAGTTACAATATTGGCAAAAGATTTCGACCAGACTGACAACGCTGGCTATTATATGGAGAATAACTTACCAGAGGAGTTGGCCGGCCGCGCAGAAACATGAACCTAAGCGTGGACTGACTCCCCTGGCCAATTTCACAATTTTTTTCCAGAATTCTACAATCATCTGTTTGAACAAAATACTATGTGACTCATGTGACAAAATGCAAATTAAACTCTGCTGACCGGGGAGTATGGTTTGCGACCCAGCGAACTCGTCTGGCATGTTATCTGACTATATATGCCCAATTTCTACTATAACATAGCAATGAATGAATGATTTTATTTGTAAAACATTGCAGCTTGGTAGCTGAATTGCGAGTTTCATTACAATAATTGTGGGTTATCTCCACATACATAAATTAGAACAAACATCGTGAATAAAACTAGGCTATTGAATCTCTGCATAAATCTGCATACATGGTATTCCGACAGTTTAGTACACAAAGATATTGTTTGAAAAGAAGCTAGGCTAATACAGACGTACTAATAGTCTCTAACATTGTACTAGTAGTCTCTAGGATACACTTTCGGACACTAGTGGCCACTTGCATACAACAAATCTAATGCGCGTGGAATGAAGGATAACGCATGTCTTTTAGTCTTGCTTATCATTTTTGCACAATATGGTCTTCTGCTACGAAGACCGTAGTGAGTGTCCGCGGACCTGGTTAAGAATGCCCAGAGAGGAGAAGACTCATCCTGAAGGATATGTTCTAGAGTTCTCAGTGTAGCTCTCTCACGTCTACTAGCTAGTGTTGGGATAGAGTCAACAGGAAGTCCAATGATTCTCATACACCGCTTTTGAACAGATTCAAGAGAGTCCGAAAGATGATTTGGCAATCCTCTTTAGCAATAATTTAGCAATGATACAATCATACTATAAAGAAAACAGTACAAAATAGAAAGCCCGACACAAACGTCTAAAGGAACGTCAAAAAACAGCCGGAGCCGAACTGTGATTAATTAATTGATGTTAAGTGTATTATTGACCTATGCATTTGATATGATACAGGCTTTTCATTTGACGTCATCTGCGCCATGTCGGATTACAGCGTACGTCTGTTAGCAACACGAAGATGCTACTGCTTAATTTAATTACCCGCCAACAACATGGTCGTCGGAGGATTCAAATTGTAATTAGTATGACGTCAATGACAAGCCTGTATATTTCTAAACGATGCTATTGGTTGACTTTAGATAATGTTATTGTTTGAGGTAATTGCGTCATTTACCGCCCGAAACCCAGCAATTAATGACTCATGTTAACATCTCACCATGTAATGTTGTTAAATGATTTTATTGATTGATGTTAAACCTGTAACGTATTGTATCAAAATTAGTCGATGATAAGTGTCAGCCTGACAAGGGAAGAGGACTCCAGAAGAGTAGTTGTTGTATGTCAAAACTAACGGAGATTCCTTAATAAACAAACAAACAAACAAACAAACAGACTTCTGCTGGGAGAGTAGAGACACTAGTCTTGAACGAGAAGCTGCTGCTCTAACGTCATGCGGTAGTGAGTTCCGGACAAGTTTGTGGTTTTTGCTGGGGCCGGTCATCAGGTAACCGGAAACACCATATTTTTTTTCTTTAGGCCTTAACATATTTACATTTGTTATAGGCCAGGTGTGATCCAGGTGTGACCGGTCCGCGCAAGCTCACTAAGACAAGTGATACGTCACATTCTCCTGAACGCGTCCTGGGTGACAGGACGCCCCGCTCGAGCCTTGCTTTCCTTACGTGCGTGTATTGGTGTGGCGGCTGCCCACCTAGTGTATGGTAAGACAAATCATTTTTCTACTTGTGTTTAATGCTACAACTTAATTTTGTTACAGAATAAATTTTTACCAAAACAATGAAACTTTAAATCTATGACTTTTGACTGTTTGTAATAACCGGTGTCGCCCTCCCCCAATAGTAAATTATTGTCACAACGAAGAACAATAGCCAATTGGTGTATTCAATATAAAACACACCGACTGAATCCTGTCTCTTTTCGTCAGAGTGTAGAAACTAACAATGACAGAATGAAATCGTTGCTTGTAGTCATTTTTTTTATCTTTTATGCCAATGTTTTTGGTCACGGCATGTGATGAACGTCATTTCATCCCACTCCCCATCCCATTGTAGATGGTCACGATTATGGTACATTTTAAAGACTGTCAACGCATGGAAAACACTCTAGTTCAAGTGGACTGCGATACATCAGTTTCTGTGCAACCATTATTCTGAAGCAGAACTGAATTCTTGACGTTTTAGAATCTCGTGTGGAACTGAGTTGTACAACCCCGGTTCGAATCGGAGTCGGTGAATGGGCACAACGTGTATTTCAAATTTCGCGCCTTTTATGCAAATATTCGGTAGTTCGCCAGACGGCGCTCCAGCAGATTTGGCGCCCGTTAAATTTGGACGTTTTCTTAGACGTTTTTGTCCCGCTTTCTGTTTGTTTAAAGGTTTCCTGTATGTCACCATGCCCATCCTCTTGTTGTAGAGTTGAACTAGTGTAGTGCATTGTACTGTTCTAGAATTTCAGTAAGTCAAATGAAATCAGGTGGCCGTCAGATGTCCACAACAGAAGATACAAAACAGTTTGCTACAACCTCCTTGGTTTGATCATATGGATGACAAAGTCTGGGAACCCCAAAACTGATGCGGCCGTGCACAAAAAAATATGGCATAAAAAGCAGTTTCATGCATTATGAAATTTACGTTATGTGGTCTGCAATAAATTTGAAAACACACTGTTTATAATGCGATGAACACTAGATTCTTCATTTTATTCTTTCAGATCTTCTACTTTGATCTGATTTAATTTTTTTTTTACAATTTGTTGGGGGGGGGATTGATGGTTGGCAATTGAAATTCATATAATCAAATCAATATGGCCTTATGTGGTATGTGAGAAAGTGATATTTGTTCATCCATTCATTCATTCATTTTTTCATTCATTCATTCATTCATTCCTCCCTACCCTAGCTACTCAGTCATGGCGGTGAATTTTCCATGGGTGGTGCAGGAATTGCAAGTAAGTTGATTTTGGTTTGAAATAAAGATATAATCTTACATTCATTTCTTTGTTCACACAGTCTGTCATTGTCAGAAACATGTTGTGGGCCTTCACCCTAAGATAGGAAACTGTGTGTAGCTGTTTTGATTGATTGATTGATTGATTGATTGATTGATAGTGCAAATACAAAATGTATCTTTATGTATAAATGACTTTGAGGTATGGATACAGCCTTTTTTCTCCTGCAGTGATGATTACCCATGTGTATCATTTTTTGAGACAGTCCCAAAAGGCTCTGATGGTAAACAATTACATAATGATATGCATGCAGTTAATAAACTGTGGGCATCTCTTGAAGATGTATTTCTTGGGAATGAATCTTGGGGTTGGGAGGGGTTGACAGCACACTCCTTCCTAGCTTGTCTCCTCTGCTGTGTGGCATCCCTGCATGACTCCTCAAATCCAGCACCACCCTGACATGCACCTTTGAAGGCTGCCTGCTGTACATAAAATACATTTATAGTGCAACACGCTATACAATACAATGATATGTACAATAATAACAATATACGTTGTCAATGTTTTGTGTCCATGTCTAGTCTTTCTTTTCATGTTTTTACTGTGTATTGACTGCAGATAAACCAGCTTGATATAAGGCCTACTAAATTGGAAACCATTTTTGGTGGTTATTAAACAATGCAAATAATTCTTCTTGCAGCGTCTGAATGGTGAAACGCAGCGTCTGAGTGGTGAGAACGTCCAGCTTCGACAGGAGAATCAAAGTTGGTGTCCTTTCCTTTTTCTTCTTAAGTCCATTCCAAGTCACCATGTGGGTTGTTAGGTCATAATTATGCTGTAAATGCCATTTAAGTTTGCAGGGTTTTAATTTTGGTAGGGGAAACGTGGGGTGTTTGCGGTGGTTTGGAGTTCGCGGCACTGCCATATACTGTAGTGTCACAATTCTGCAATGGAAAAATGTTCACCCTGAACTCAAAACCACTGTTAAGTGGCAACTGCATTTACAGTACTTTTAAAATATATGAATTAAGTCTGAATCTATTATCAATATTCATAATATCGTACAAATATGTTCCAAATGTTTTCTGATTTGGTAAAACTATTTACAGGCTTTGAAACCAAATTTGAAATGTTTACAAACTATGAAATATCAATGTTGGCCACATTCTCCATTCTTTGAGCTTGGAATTGACATTTATCAACATTCTGATATATTTTCCTTCAATCTAAAGCATATATTTGCTCATTCTACATCTGCTTTATATGATTTACAGCATGATGGTGAAAATCTTGTTCATTTGAAACAGCCTTAAAGATTGGTGCACATGCAGATGTCATCCATATAATCAAACGGCCTAATTACAAAAAACTAATTTAAAAACAATTCCAAGCAATAACAATGAATGTCCGCACAGCGACTTGGATTGGACTCTATCAGTCATTTTAAAAACTGAGAAGAGAATGGTAGTCACTTGTTATGTACAAGGCATGAATGTGAAATCTCTCAATAGCAATGTAACAGTATTTGTAATAAGGACTTATTATACAAACATTTTTCAGACGTCAAAGAATAGGATGCAATTGATAAAATATTAATGTAACAGTCCTGTCAGTAACTACATTTGTTGAATTCAAATGTATTGAAATACCAGGAATGCCAGCTTTGAACCCAAATGTATCATTATTTTGTTCTGACTCAATTGTTTTATATCATCAAGGGTTAAAACTAAATTACCATATGACAGCTAATGCTACTTCACCTTTATCCATGAGGTAACATATATTTGTTGTTTGTTATGAGCTGAAACCACAGTCTATGCAATGGTTACCCCACAGATAAAGGTCACAGAACTAGCATCATGTGTTTTTCATGCACTATCTATTGGTGGTAATATTGGACATATCAGTTGAGAGTACATACTTATCATAATTGTGTTTCCATTTCACACAGACATGCGGAACACCATCCAGCAGCTGGCTGCCAACTTCGTAAGCACATTTTCATTTAATTCTATTTCAAACTACGTATCTGTTTTTTAGATAATTCATCTCGTCAATCTAGTCTTAGAATTTTACTATACATTAGCCCAGTGCAATCTCTCTGTGAGCAGCCTGTGGAAGTTAAATTTACTTTCAGACTGACAATACAACTCTTCCATCAGAGAAATGTCTGCTTGTCCTTTTCCTTGTTGTGTAGTATTAGCTATAATTCAAATTCATCGTTAATCAAAACCAGCCACTATAATGGCTATGTTAAACTTGATTGTTGGTAAATCATTTGATTGCATAGTAAAATGGAGTGCCCATTTGTGTTGGTGATGGCAGCCTTAGTTACGCCAGATACCCCATGACTACAGTGTAACAATCCAATGAATAGAACTCCTCCCAAAAACCTTTCATGACAACAATTGTCTTTTTCCCTGCAGCCTGCTGTGTTTGCCCAGCTCGCTGCCATCATGGCGGTCATCCAGCCCAACCAGCAGCCCATTCAACCACCCAACAACCTGAACCTGCCCCTGAACCCACCACAACCCAACCAGCCTCTGAACCCACCCCAGCCGAACCAGCCTCTGAACCCACCACAACCCAACCAGCCTCTGAACCCACCACAACCCAACCAGCCACTGAACCCACCACAACCCAACCAGCCTCTGAACCCACCACAACCTAACCAGCCTCTGAACCCACCACAACCCAACCAGCCTCTGAACCCACCACAACCCAACCAGCCTCTGAACCCACCACAGCCCAACCAGCCTCTGAACCCACCACAACCTAACCAGCCTCTGAACCCACCACAACCCAACCAGCCTCTGAACCCACCACAGCCCAACCAGCCTCTGAACCCACCACAGCCCAACCAGCCTCCGATCCCACCTCCTCAACACCAACAGCCCAAACAGCCTTCCAATCCCACCCTCTCAACACCAGCAGCCCAACCAGCCTCCGATCCCACCTCCACAAAACCCGCCGCCAAACCTGAATAACCTGAACCAGCCACCTCCACAGCCCAACATCCAGAACAACTCAGCCCAAGCCCAACTGAACATCCCACTTCCTGCCAATCCTGCCGCAAACCCAGCCCAGAACCCAGCCCAGAACCCAGCCGCAAACCCAGCCCAGAACCCAGCCGCAAACCCACCCCAGAACCCGCCCATCCAACCTGTCCTCCGCCGCACTCCCCGAGGCAACGCCGGTGTAGCCCCTGTCAGATGTAAGTTGATAATGATATTGATGAATAGATTTTCATCTGTTCAATAAATGTGATAATTCCTGGTAATTTTGTCAAAAATTCAACACATTGAAATACATTTCAACCTTTACAACTGGATAAAAACAGATAAATTTTTATTTGAGTGCCATCACTCTTATTCAGCGTCACTAGAATGAACCAGAAAAAAACGTTGTACATGAAATGATTCTCATATGTAAATCATGTTTAGAATATTAGCTATACATGTAAGTTCCTACGACAAGATAAAAGCATTTAAGGAAAAAGTTTTAGTTACTTATCCTTAAAGTTTGCTTTGTGAAGTATGGAACCTAGTACATGATTTACAATATGAGTGATGGTATTTCTAGGTAGATGTATTGAAATTCGTTTCTGCCAGTTCATAGACTAGTCACCCTGAAGAAGAGTGATTGATGTTACTCGAAACATGCAAAAGTAAATCTCCATTCTTATCCAGTTGTAGAGATTGAATATTGTTTACCTGGATGTCTGACCTTCATATAAAACGTTTTAACACAGTTTTGATATTTTTCTGCATAAATGTAAAGACATTGACTCTCCTGTGTGTCCCTTCCTTGTGTTCTTCTTACAGACGAGCCCTTCGACTTTGTCCACGCCCCCAGACGCCCCAGGCAAGCCCCCGTACGCCCCAGACAAGGTTTAAGACGCGCCCGGCAAGCAGCAAACCCCATCCCACATAGGAGAAGACGATAAATGTAAATGTAAGTCTTTCTTTCTTCCTTTGTATGCCTTAAGAAACTACGGATAGTTTGGGATGATGAAAAGTATCTAGTACATGATGTTTGGAATACCTGAATTCAGCAACGAAAGGGGACTGATTGTTGAGGACAGGGTGGGGTTTACTATCATGTGAAACTGGACAGGCATTTATATAATTTAGTAATACGTTTTTCGATATCTATTTTCAATTTATGGCATATATGTGCCCACTTTACAACAGTTACTACTTTGTACGATTTACAGCAAGGTCGTAAGCTTCTTTTTTATTTTTGAAAACAGACGAAAACTGATGAGCATATGTCATCAAATAATCAAATTAACATGCATGGCCTAATTTAGTTTCTAGTGGAACTTGATATTCTGTTTTGGTCCCCTTGCAACTTATGCTTCCAGGCAAAATTGCATTATGGCTTTATTTTCTGACTTTGATACAAGAGATGACTGACATTTTTTTTCCTTCTTTTTCAGGCCCCTGGGAAGGTGTAACTGTTGATGGACAAGTGGATAAATGGATATTTGGGGGGAAGGGGGTCCCTAGATATTTGGGGGGAGGGGGGGGGGGTCCCTAGATATTTGGAAGGGGAGGGGGGTCCCTAGATATTTGGAGGGGGAGGGGGGTCCCTAGATAATTGGAGGGGGAGGGGGGTCCCTAGATATTTGGAGGGGGAGGGGGGTCCCTGGATATTTTGGGGGGAGGGGGGTCCCTGGATATCAACCACAACCATCCCACCAACCCAGCATCAACATCCATCCCATCCACCAGCCTATTTCACCCTGTCCATCCGCCATCCAGCCCATACCATCTACCACCCAGTCCATACCATCTACCACCCAGTCTCTACCATCCACCACCCAGTCTCTACCATCTACCACCCAGTCCATACCATCTACCACCCAGTCTCTACCATCCACCACCCAGTCTCTACCATCTACCACCCAGTCCATACCATCTACCACCCAGTCTCTACCATCCACCACCCAGTCTCTACCATCTACCACCCAGTCCATCCCATCTAACAACCAGGCCATACCATCTACCACCCAGTCCATATCATCTACTACCCAGTCCATACCATCCAGCATCCAGTTTATACCATCCACCACCGATTCCATCCCATCTGCCACCCAGTCCATTTCAATCCACCACCCTGTCCATATCATCTACCACCCAGTCCATATCATCCACCACCCAGTCCATACCACCCAGCATCCAGTCCATCCCATCCACCGATTCCATCCCATCTGCCACCGATTCCATATCATTCCATACCATCACAGACCGCCATGGTGGCAGCAGGGCCTGGCATCTTGAAGGTAAGATTTACCAATTTACATTTGAAGGGGTTTGTACCACTGACCACAAATTGTAAATATTGTAAATAATATAAATTGCATAAAAACGATAAAATTAGTATAACCTCCTCCCTGCCGAACTCGTTTGGCAGGGTGGGGGTTAACTTACAAAAATAGGTAAAAACATAAAACCCAAAAAAATTTAAACTCATAAAAGCATAAAAATAAGTTAACCCCTCCCTGCCAATTTGTTTTGGGCAGGGTTGGGTTAACTTCCAAAAAGAGACAAAAACATAAAACCCCAAAAAAAACTTTAAAACCTTGACCATAAAAACCATAAAAATTAGTTTAACCCCTCCCTGCAAAATTTGTTTGGCAGAGAGGGGTTAACTACCATAAAAAGATAAAAACATAAAACTCATACAAAAATAAAAAACGGGGGGTTAAAAGAACCGACTGCCACCTCCCCGTGGTACCCCCCGGGATACTGTAAATGCATGCAAAACTGCAATGTTTGAAATGTTTTTGGTTTTTGGTCACCGCAAACTGAACACCACCAAGAAAGTGCTGGTGAAAAACATAGTGAACTCTATTTTGAAAATGTTTTTGGTTTTTGGTCACCGCAAACTGAACACCACTAAGAAAGTGCTGGTGAAAAACATAGTGAACTCTATTTTGAAATTGAATGCATTTACAGTATGCCAACGGCAGCGGCAAGCAGGGGCAACAAAAGCCTCGCTTTTGTGATGTTGCGCTGAGATTCGTGTTTTCCATTTTCTGCCTGCCCCGCTTTTCAATACTCTACCGCAACTGTAAACCACCACCAACAGCTCATTAACCAAAAAGGGACAACAACAGCCTTACTTTGCGATTTGCGCCGCCAACCGTGTTTCAATTTTGTGCCTGCCCTGCTCTTCGATACTTTACCGCAAACATAAACCTGTGACCACCAACAGCTCATTAACCTGAAACAAAGTGCAAGCAAATAATAAATCAATAAATCAAACTTAAAACAATTAAATCAATGGATTCTGGTTAAATATACTTACAAATTTGTGTGACCAGTGATACAAATTTTCAAAACTTGTAGGATCATAATCAGTGATACAAACATGAGGTTCGAGGACACACACTTTATGTTTTAGGGAAAGTCTCTACCAGAACTCATCATGAAATTCAAAAAAAGGCTTCGGCCCAAATCCTTCGGCTTCATAGGAGTACAAAACTCCTCCTGGAGAACAATTCCTGCAAAAAGAGTTTCATCAAGATATTGACTGTATGACTGGCTAAATCACAGAGTCTGGTAGAGGCTAATTCAGTGGTACAAACCTAGAAATTTTATTGTACAATGTCATCTTGAAATGCTAGAAGTGGTTAAGGCTCTCCAATGCGGTTCCACTGTCCAAGGACATTATTATTATTGATTATATACATGTGTTGTATCTTCGGATGTAAATTAAATATTTTAATATTTTAGTTCAACATTGTATTGCACTAGTGTCGGCTGTCTGAAAACTGTTGTTTACTTTCCATGAAGTTTGTGTATGCGTTCAACGATACATCGGGCAGCCTTCAAAGCCTGACAATCTAATCAAGTTTTGAACTTCATGGGTCTAAGGTTTCATGCAAACATGTTTGCTATAAAAAAAAAAACGTTTGTCGAAGGCGTCCGTAGCCATCGGAGACAGCCTGTATCAAGAATGGCTGCCGTCTCAGATCACGGTGCTCTATTAAAGACAGCTTTATGTTCACAGAGGTGACATTGCATGCGTGTTTTATATTATAATAGCTTCATACTGTATGTGTAAAACAATTGAATTTTCATGCGATAATAGTTGAGTAAGTTTAGTGGAAGAGTATATGTGGCCGTGCATTTTCTTGTTGAGGCAAAAGTCCATGTTTCATCCAGACGACAGTTTGACATGTATGCATTAACTTTGGTCTTTGATTTTTAACTTTGAATTTTATTCAGCACTATGGACGAAAACAAACATGGCTGACTTCTGAGACAATTTAAAATCCACCCGAAGTTACAGTACATCCGAAGTTACAACACCCCACGTAAGGGACCAACATTGGTATGACTAACTGTAGTACACATTGTTTCAACTGCAAACTAAAGGGTACAAACCTTTTTCCCAACCTACTAGGAAATAAGGATCAAAACGTTAATGTTTTGGTTATTCCTATGCAAATTACCTCATTCAAGTACCAACTTGAGGTATTTTATGACCAGACTCATCAGAGAGTACAATTGTCAAGTACTGTAAATGCATTTAAATTCATGGGAAATGCATTTAAATTCGTGGGGATTTAATGTCGCGGTAGCGGGAAAATGCTCAGCTTTGGCGGTGGTTTTAAGTTCGCGGTAGCGCCACAGATTGTAGCCACAAATGGATAAATGTTTGGGGTGATTTTACGTTCGCAGTGAAGTGGCCACCGCGAACAATTCTGCATTTACAGTACACCATTGTTGCGCCATACAAATGTGTTGGAAAAATGAGCTTTCTTTTTCTGTTTGGAAATCTTTTGGTCGTGGAAAGACTGAAGTGTTGATGAAGGTTAGACATCCAGGTAATAAAATTTGCCAAATAGCAGTTTATTCAAGCAACTGGATTTGATTTTGGAAATGGTCAGACATTTCATGACAAGTACATGTAGCATTTGACTTACCTTTTGCCTGTGACACTGAGCAGATCTGTTGAAGAGCAGGTTTTCTATACCCTATGAATTGATATGCAAAGGAGTTACTATCATGATTCAGAAAATAACACTCGCTTCTGAAGTAGAATGCCCCTTTAATCAGGCTACTAGGTGGATTTGAGTACTATACTTCTAATGGACTGGCATCTATTAAGTGAGGAAGGTTAGCTACTTTGGCAATTACTTAACGCCTTGCATGAAATTTAATCACCTTACAACAGCAATGTTTTCAATAAGTTTGTCTCATCAGGTTATGAAAATTAGGAGTCCATTGAATGAAATTTAATACGGAATTCACTCAAAAAGCTCATTGTATCTTATCAACATCATTTACTACCCGTAAGAAGGTACTGCATTATTGCTTAGAATCTACAATTCAACAAGAATTTAGCCAGTTAGATTTGATAGATACTGTCTCCAGCAAACAATCAGCTTCTAAAGGGAAACGGCAAGGAAGGGGGTACTGCCACAAGGAATATCCTGAAAGGCAGTTATACAATTGTTTTGATGCATTCTACAGGGGAATCTGATTTGTTTTTCCATGATGTGAAGTAAGAATCAAAAGCAATTTGAAATTGCGATGCATAACGAACTAGAGTTCCACGAACACATCCCTTCGCCAAATAATCATACCTTTATCCAAGACTTTATGGTATTATTCATGTACTAGTATTACTAAAGAGTACCTACCCTAATAGCAAACGACTGCATGAACGTGTGTTCCCCACAAACCCAAAAACGCTACCAAAAACATAAACTTCTTGGCAAAGGTGACAATGACATTATGTACACTGTTGTGATACTTTCCAGCGCAACTTTCATAGTGCTTTGTCAAAATCATGTAGTCTCTACCAGACTCCGGCCTGGCCGAATAGTAAATTATGATAGGGTAGCTTTGGTCAAGTGTCTATTGACATTTCTCTCTTTCTCAGTTACATATGTCACAAGTTTGAAAGTCCTATCATGGAATGCAGTGGATTTGTAAACTTTCCTCATTAATTATGTAAATTTTCTGTTAATTTGTATAATAAGTTTCCCACTATGTAACTCTAAGCACTTAGGCTATCTACATACCAAAAATCATGATGATCCGTCAACATGTTCATGTTTCTCATTAATTATGTAAATTAGGTCCTATTTGCATAATTAATATGTATTGGATATGTCTCTTAGCTACATAAGTGACAAGTTTGAAACCCATATCATGGAATTCAGTGGATTTATGAACTTTTCTCATTAATTATGCAAATTAGCTGTTGATTTGCATAATTAGTATTGCATTATGTAAGTCATCACTCATTCTATCTACATACCAAAAATCATTATGATCTGTCAACACGTTCTTGAGTTATTCTCGTCCAAAGTTTGAAAGGAAATTGGTGCCTGTAGTTCCAAAAAGCTGCTAGGGGGTCCAAACTCACAGCACTTTTTCTCTGGCCCAAGGGCTATCTACCACTCAAAAATCATGACGACAGCATGTCCAGAACAAGAGATGTCAAAATTAAAAGTTTTGCTGCAGTACCTTAGGGAGCCGCTAGGGGGACCATTATCGATCAATTGACCTTCTTTTTTGTGACCCCTACCCACCTGCCAAATATTATCAGGATCCATTCAAGGGTTCTCGAGTTATACTGTTTACAAGAAAGCGGACCCACACGTTCGGCCCGATACCGTCCTGACGGAACATGACCTTCCTTTCGCAACCACTACTCAAATACCAAAATATCATTAAAATCCATACACAGCTTCTCGATTTATATGCTGTTGACCTACATATAGGGACACAGCATGAGGCCTTAACCAAAAATATAACCTTCTTGGCAAAGGTAATAAAGTGAAGCCCATTAGGGTGTCTCAATGTTGTAAATAGCTTACTAATGACAATGTGATAAGAAAAAGGTCCCCATGGACCCGGAGCAATGGCGTTGCCTACCTGACATTTGCTTCATTTAGTTCCCGCCACATAGGCGTCGGCAGTAAATATCTTAGGGGGGAACTATTGCTGACAAAATTTTTAGCACATGGAGTACCGAAGACACTTGAAGACACATCACGCCATCTTGGGGGGGGGGGGCGTGGCTGTGTCCGATGATATGCTCCCCCAGCAAAATTTTGAAAACATGTCAATCATTTTCCGGCAAGTTACACATGTTGAGAGCGACGCACACCCCATACATATTTTCACCATTTTGAACACCAAAGACACGGCTCGCGAGATAGGTCCGGGGAAATTTTGAAGTCTGGACCCTCTGAAATGCCACTTCCTGTGTTTTGTGGGACAAATTTTGATGACAGACTAAGCGGAGGCTCGGAAAAATTTCTAAAATCTAAACCCTTTGAAACCCCATTTCCTGCACTTTTAGGGCCTCGATCTGGCTTTTCACATATCTTGGCTATAACGGGTTACGAAGAATTTCTTGGTAACGCTTAACAGTGAATACAGGTTAACAAGTACTGATTAACGTTGAATTAAAACGACCAATAACACTTCATGAATAATGACACTTAAGGCCACACCAATTTAATTTCTTGGTTCACGGATTTTTTCATAAAAAATATGGAGCGAGAGGGCGAAATAAAAATAAAAACTGTAAAATGGTTGGGGTAAAGGTAACGGCTAATCCAAAACATAAAGAAAAAAAGTTTTCAGCTTGAAAAAAGTACAAAAACACTATAATTGTACAGTAACAGCACCTGTACCCACACTTTAAGGAGCTTATAATATGAAGGCCACTTTGCTACACCAGAAAGTTGGTGAATAGTTTCATTAATGGTGAAAATTTGCTGAGTGGTAATTTTTATTTTTATTTTTTTTTCCAAAAAATAGGAGCGAGCGAATCCGTGAACCAAGAAATTAAATTGGTGTGGCCTAACGGTGCATTAGAGTGGGTCTGTAACGATGGCAAAAAAAGGCATGCAGGCCCTTACATAACCATACACAAAGAGGCCGATAAGTCATCACAACCATCGCCCCCTTTCCCCTTGCCGGGAAAATGAACATGATGATGTGACCAAGATACATTGACCAGCAATGATTCAGTGTCTAGTTGTCTCATAGTACGGCCACTCTTCTTACCTTCTGGTAACCACTGGCTACACCACTGGACTGTATATTAAAGTTTTACATTAGGGCATTATAACAGAGAATTCTTGGTGTGAATATCATTCAACTAGAGATATAACTGTAAGAGGAAAAGCCATTCAGTACCAAGTGCAGGTATAAGGTACATGTCATATTGTTCTGCAAGGAGGGAGTAGGGGTTCTAAAGGGCCATGTAATTCAAATTTGATAAGGCTGACATCACTTCATGCTAAATTCAAATGCCGATGATGTTTTACGTTAAATTCACAGATGACTCATTATAGATTTGAGCTTTCCAGCTACAAGCTATGTACGTTAAACGTCATGAGAAATTAGGGCCTATAGGTATGTATTATCTTAGGAGTCACAAAGATCATATCCTTAGCATGTAAAGATTTCTAACGCTACTTTATTTGCAATGCCAATCTTACAGGGGAAGACATTGTTAACTTACGAAACTTGGAGGATAGAATACTTTCCCATGACAGGATACTCAGTAAACCTACTCCTTCATCAACTGCTTAGTTGGTCCCTTAGTGAAGTTGATTCAAACTCTAAAAGACCATTGCAGTCAATCACCTTGAATCAAACAAAGTTGAAATTATTATGCCATGAGATAGCAGTGTTTGGTTTGAAGGCTTGAAGATTGTATATAACACACTAGACACTCAGGAAGAAACCATAATCTAAATATAGAATTTGATGGCATCCACATGTCCCTATAGTAAGACATAAATAATCTGCCTGAAAACACATCATCAGGCACACAGATTCATTTTCATGCAATGACCACATCTGTTTGAGAAATCAGGTTAACAACCAAAACTGGACTTCATAATGTAAGACTCTATACTGAAATAAAATTGTGACCATAAAAGGCTTAATATGTTGTAGACAAAAAACTGTTTTAAACAAAAAAGTGCTCTAGGTCAAAACCATAGTTGTTTGTTGGTAGTTTCTTCAAGTTGGTTGGAGTGAATTCTGCTCCTTGTAACCTCCCAAAACCTCCAAACAGAAAATGTTTTCTCTAGCGGTCTCCGTTAAGAGTGCGTGGCGTACTTCCGGCTATTGGCAGGGGTATGACTTCCTCTATCCCTCTCGATACCTGGGCGGTCTCCGTTAAGAGTGCGTGACGTACTTCCAGCTATTGGCAGGGGTATGACTTCCTCTATCCCTCTCGATACCTGGGCGGTCTCCGTTAAGAGTGCGTGGCGTACTTCCGGCTATTGGCAGGGGTATGACTTCCTCTATCCCTCTCGATACCTGGGCGGTCTCCGTTAAGAGTGCGTGACGTACTTCCGGCTATTGGCAGGGGTATGACTTCCTCTATCCCTCTCGATACCTGGGCGGTCTCCGTTAAGAGTGCGTGGCGTACTTCCGGCTATTGGCAGGGGTATGACTTCCTCTATCCCTCTCGATACCTGGGCGGTCTCCGTTAAGAGTGCGTGACGTACTTCCGGCTATTGGCAGGGGTATGACTTCCTCTATCCCTCTCGATACCTGGGCGGTCTCCGTTAAGAGTGCGTGACGTACTTCCGGCTATTGGCAGGGGTATGACTTCCTCTATCCCTCTCGATACCTGGGCAGTCTCCGTGAAGAGTGCGTTTGTGCATATTTGACCATTATCCCTTTCGATGCGTGGGCGGCCTCTGCACAAAACAGGCACTGCAAATTCACAGAAACACATATTACACATATTAATCATTGGTCGAAAAACCACTGATGATACAAAAGTAACTACATGGAATAAAGACTGAACAAAGCAAGGTATGACAGGACTTGTTTTCCCGTGTTCAGTCTTCCCCGACTGTTTTAATTTAAAGGAAACCTTTCAATTCTTCACAGTTCCATCAATTTAGCCAATCGCTTGTGCTTTCCTCTGCAGCTGCTTAGCCTTTTGTAGTCGCAACCTTTTTTCACTTAAGGTCTTATATTATGAACTGTACAGTTTGGGCTGTTAACTTGATTTCTTAAAACTGATTTGAACATAGCATGGAATTGAATATCAAAGATTTTGGATGTTACATACTTCTATTCGACAGCTAGTTTAAAATCCAAATCAGTAGTGTGAGCTGTCCTTAAATCACATGCAAAATTAAGGGACCTACCGTAGTGTATTGTGGATACAGGGACAACGCTTTGTAGGCTAGATGTTGATATTTCTTTGGGCTTGTTCTTAATACTTAATTGAAAGCTTGAGACCTGCAATGGCCTTGGTAGGTACAAACCAGGTTTACTGAGGGATCGATTACTAGTAAGCGATTGAGGGAATGATAGGCGAGTACTCATGGGAAAGTATTTTGTCTTCCAAGTTTTCTAGTTCTTTCTTACATAACGACATCGGACCATCAGAATTAAGTTATATCAATGGAGGTTAGACATCCAGGTTATAAAATACGCAAAATTGTCATTGCAACTGGATATGATTCTAAAATTCAGTCTGATGTTTCAGATAGTGTGATTCACCACCTTTTCACCTGTGTCCCTCTGAAAAATCAAACTTTCTTTCAGTTTATCTTAAAGGATTTATGAGGGCCTGTAATAGCCCTGCATGCCTTTTTCCATTAAGTGTTACAATCCATTTTAATTCAATGTTAATCGTTACCGACCCGCTCTAATTCAACGTAAATTGTTATCGGTATATTCTTTGTGAAGCATTATCGGTCGTTTTAATTCAACAGTAATCGTTAGTTGTTATCCCGAATTCACTGTTAAGCGTTACCAAGAAATTCTTCGTAGCAAGTTAATCCCCCAAAATCAAATGTCCCCCAAAATGGGGGAAATAGCGTTCAAAGGGTCCAGTTTCAAAATTTCTCAGAGTCTCTTGGCCTTCGGCACTGAACATGGTAACAATATGTTGCGGAAGCATCTCCCTCAAAAACCTTCTCACTCGTGCAGATTTCAGTGTCCAATTTAGCTTACTTTCAGGCAAAATGTACTTCTCGAATGCAGAAAATGAAATTTCCCCGGACCTCCCTTGTGACATGGCAAAAATATGTTGGGAACATGAGTCGTAGCCCCCCAAAAAACCTTTCTCTATAATAAAACTTTGATGGCATATAATTTAGCTTCGTCTGCCAGCAAAATTTGTCACTCAAAATTCCCAAAATCTCATGAATTTGTCCGCAGGCATGTGTACATTTGTAGTTGTAGTTTAGAGGGGAATAACTTGGTAATGGGTTGATGGATCTTCATGATATTTAGAATGTAGATAGCTTCAGAGATGCCTTACATAATCAAATTCTATCATGCAAATCACGGGCTAATTTGCATAATTAATAAGAAAAGGTTATAAATACACTGCATTTCATGTTAGAATGCTCAAAAATATGCCATATGTAACTCAAAAAGAGAGAAATATTAGGCTCACAATATATCCGCTTGGCAAAAATTCCCAAAATTTCACAGAAATTCGTCCAAGTGTGGGCAATTGCACCATCATTTTGAAAGGGAATAACTCGGGAAGTGGTTGACGGATCTTTTGTTGCTTTATAAATATATATAGATATATAATTAGAAGGACTTCAAGAGTGGTATTTGGACGGTATAATGCATCATTATGTTAGCTTGAGGAAAACCGTCCACTGAAAGGCTGTTACGCTTAAATTCATCTTTACCTCCTTTGCTTATATTGACAATTCATAGTTCAAGGGTACTAAATATTCTCTTCAACAGCTCTGCCCATTGTCACTGATGAAAGGTAGTGGGTGCAACCAGAAATGTCTTGAATTAGTATTCATTTCCAAAATCAGATCCGGTTGCTCAATCAATCAATCAATCAATCAATCAATCAATCAATCAATTGTTCGCTTGCATCATAGGTTGAGGCGTGGCGGCTATAGACAGCCTTCAAACAACATTCTGCCTACGTGTATAGAGAGGTTTTGCTTAGGGTGGTGAAATGAATGACCAAGCAAAAAGCACTAAGTACCGAGGTAGTCTGTATAATGCAAACTCCGCTAATTTTACCCATTATACACATTAAACACATTATACTAAAAAGGGAAATGTGGTGGTTTTTTGTTGCGGTGTTCTCTGCAAATCTTTTGCCGTTTCACCTTTTCACGCATTTTCCCTACACAAATCTTAAAAATTTTGTTCAGGGTATTGACCTGAATGGCTGTCTAAAAAGTGATACAAGTACTTAAATCAGGAAATGTGGTGCTTTTCAGTTTAGTCTGAAAACATTTTGCCAACAAAAGTTCAGGGTGTTGAACTGAATAATCAAGCAATGTCACTGAAATGTTGGTGGTGGTTTAATGCGGTTCAGGGGCTTTGTGAGATTGCGTGGCGTTATCGGACCCAATTGAGCTCAGGACCCAATTGCGCAGAGTTTGAATCCTGCAGTGGCATTGATCTTGTGCCCTTATGGGAAAGGCACTTAAGACAAATTTCCACACTTCACTCATGTGAAAATGAGTACCTAGCGTTGGTAAGGGCCATCCCTCACATAGGACGTTAAATGGAGTTCCCGTACGCGTGTTTGGGGAGAGCCACACCCCATGCACTTTCAAGAACCCACCACACCTTTCAAAAGAGTAAGGGTGTGCATCATTATGGAGCAAATCCTTCTGCCTGGAGTTGGTGATTCACTTTATAATATCAAATCACCTGAATGGAGGCCTGGCATACCTTCATCTCATATCAGGCTGCCCACATGGTGATTTACATCATTCACCCGGACGGAAGACCTGTTGCATCCCCGTCTCGTACTCAGCTGAAAGAAAGGGTATGCGTAATGGAGTAGCATAACCCCAACGGTGCTCATAACACCGTATGTCTCTACTACTGCTACTTGAGGTATTAATAGATAGCAGACTGGACAAAAGGTCTAGCAGTTCACTTCCGACTGAGCTGTTCTGCTGGCAGCCAAGTAAACAGCATGCAAGATATCTGAAAGCTTTCCTCTTGACTTGAAAGCATGGGCCAGCAAGGCCATTTTCAGCTCGCGTCCTCTACCATAGAGAAAAATTGTATCAGCTTTACACCCTACAGTGCATCACTGTTGACATGCTGATTAGAGTTGGATCTTTTATATACTGTTGGCAGTATGCCCTACTGGGTAGCGCTACAGCCAAGCTACAAGTCAAGGGCACGACACAGAAACCAAACCTGCAGAGTTATTGTTGAGTTTTAGAGAATTTCAAGTTAAGATGGGACATTCTAAGGGACAAAATTCTGTTGAAGACTGGCCATATATTATGTGACAAGTGGTTTCCTGGTCAATCAGATGAGCCCACATTAATAATTTGTAGCCAAGCTGATAGTTGAACAGGTCTGAAGATTTTTTAACAGCTGCACTTGTGTTAACCACATTTTCCATACAAAAAGTGATGTACATATTGCACAGACTGCATAGCACTGCATGCATGGTAAAAAGAACATTATCCCTATGGTTTGTATTTATATATGTCTATGTCATATCTGGGCCACGATAATGTTCAGTATGGCTTCTACTCTTATTAAAACACACCAGACCTCCATTGAATGATTCAAATGCATTCTGTGTGCACCAATGCAAAAGTGCCACTGACAGCAACTGGTTCAAAAGTTGGAATTGTTGCAGTTACATTTTTTCGTTTGAGGACACCAAATTTTCACATCTTCTAGTACAATAACATTGAAATGTGTTTCTTGGGTGGGGCCAACCCCCCTGCAGTGTTTTTTCAAGACCTCCGTGATTTTTAACAAGGTTTAGCAATACATTCAACCAACCCTCAAATATGCAGCCCCAGTCTGGATCTCAAATATCACAACACAACAAGTTACCCAATTAAATACGTCATACCTTTAGAAAAAAAGAGAACTGTTTAGCATAAAGTTTGCAAAGTCGCTTTTCAACTCCCTACCTTGAAATTCCAGCATTCGTTTGGTTGCCTCCGGTCCATTCTCAAATTTTACAAGATGCCTGTAGGGTATCTCTCTTGCCAAAATACATATTAGTTATAAGATGAGCCTTATTCCATATTTTGTAGCCCTTCTTGATAAGCAATCAACTATAATATATAGTTGAGATCTCCCATCACTATTGTCAACTATTACCCTTCATTCATTTGTCATTATCTGTATTGTTGTATCATTCTTAATTTGTTAATAACTTAAGTCAAATGGACCCGACACTTTTGTGATGTGATTGTAAATGTCCTACCTGGAATGTCCTACCTGCAAAATTTTAGTTTTACTACTTTACACAGGTACTAGTATTGAAAAACTATACATAGTAAAGTTTTAATGGCCGAATACACAATTCAGCACCCTACTGTGCCGCAATGTATTTGCAGTTCCATTAATCTGCATAAACAATCAAGAGACAATTATTATATTCTACCTGTAGTGAACCAACCTTTTTATAATTAATGAGAAGAGTTGATATTAAATTAAATGATACTAAATGATAAGTAAGAAACTTACGCATGTACCAACAAGCCTTCAATCAGTCCTCTGATCCATCTCAAGTTGAAATGACCCAAAGCAGAATCACATGACCTGGATGGGAATGTGCCGTCAGTATTGGGTCAAAGGTGCCTGCTGCTAATAATCGGTATCGGCCCCCGTCTCGGTCACAGGATGGTTGAAGCTCAGAGTGTGGACATAGATTTTCTGGAATGAAGATAGTCATATCAAATCAATCTGTATAAATCAATCTGTATAAGCCTTTAACAAGAGATAGATATCTTCCTGAAAATTATACAGTCATTTTTCCTGTGATAGGAAAAGCCATTCAGCACCAAGGGCAGGTATAAGGTACAGGTCATATTGTTCTGCAAGGTGTGAGTAGGGGTTCAGCAGAAGGCAGAGATGCATTTGGCCAACAGGGAAAGGCTTTATTCTCACACTTTTCCACAAAGACGAGCCAATAATATTACATGATACTGAGTTTTATCAAGGATACATTATCTCTATGGCAAAAAAAGAGAAAATGGGTTGGTGGTGGGTTGAAAGTCACGCAGCTCAGCTCCCTGTGGAATGACTGTGTGCCCGAGTGTTGGGCTGAAACAGAAGTGGACAGAGACAGGCCCAGGACAACCATGTAGCAGCCTACGACAGGACCAGGCAGATGGGACGTGTTAGTCAGCCTGCCAACCAGAGCTGGCAAGACGTTCTGTTCCCACCACTTTAACGGGATACAAGGCAATACACTTGAAGTCAGCGAATGACATCAACACAATGGTAGACAGGTCTGTCAAACACAACTTGGTAGACAGGTCTGTCAAACTAGCTAGGTATGTACCACATTTGTATTTCCTTTTTATTTCGTGTTGTCCTATTTATACAAGTTGCACATTGCTAAGCAGCCAGCCAAATCCTCTGGTGGCAAAACTCCCCTGGCAAAATTATTCTCCATAATATAATAGTTGGTAAATAATATAATAGCCAGCATAGTCAGTCTGGTAGAGACCATCAAAGAGAGAGAACCGCATACCCTGCCACCTGTTGTGCTGACATCTCTGCGGTTCTCTGTGCCTGTGATGTGTGAAGCGCGTAGGAACCAGAGTTCTAAGGAGCACTGCAGTAAATCCAAGTCATGTGAGCGTCCAGAGTTTTGTATGTATCATAAGATATTATCAAAGTATACTAGAATAGTCAAACCCATCCATTGATAACCACATTTGTGGGCGCCGATGTAATTTGGGATCCTGTTGGGAGGGTGAGAAACACCCGCCTGGGCGTGGTAGGAGCACTCCATTTTCCATAGTATAGAAGACTGATTTAGAAGCATGCGTCTCTAGGACACTGTCTCAATGTTGATGTTTGATGCGTCGCATTATGAGGGGCAATGTTACTTGGTGAGAAAGACCAGTGGGTACTGAAATCATGTGTAACCTATTGCTCGTCATCAATTGATCAGCATTTTCTCTATATTGGCCAACTATCTACAGTGGCCACATTTCTCCAGTGCCTTGAGTGGCCGCTATAGACAGGTTTGACTGTATCGTATTACAGTGGGGGAGGGGGGCATCTACGATAGCGAAAAACAGGAGCGAGATTCGGCCGCATTCAACTTCAGGAACCTTGTTACCTGGTCTGCAACAAGTCTCAGTCTCAAGACTCGACCACCATCGTCTACTATCAGAAATGACAGGTAATATTTGGTAACAAATCGATTTTTGCCATGGCCTGTAGCAAGCATGCGCATGCACTCGCGTGTACACGTGCTGATCTTTGGATCAACGGTCGAATCGGCCTCAGGACTGGGCACCCAGTGCTGTCGTTCCAGTGCTGAACGGCCTAGTTCCAGTGCTAAAGAGCTAAAAGCAATGCGAGCACCCAGGTTTTCAGTACAGAGTGAAGTAAACATCTCATCTGTACTAGATAACATTGCTGAAGTTGGGGCACAGCGGTGATGAACTAGTTCAAAGGTTACTTAGTTCAAAGGTCACTCAGCACTGATTACCCAGTTAAGTGCTGAAAGCACTGCGCCGTTAGCACCGGATGTCATGGATCCGATATTCAGATGTAGCGTCTGAATTTACTGCGTTCCAGTGCTGTAAAAACGTGTTAACGTTAGCTCTGGCTAACGTTATGATCGTGCACAATGCGCCAGCATCTGAATTATCAATTAGAAAAAGATATTAACTTATTAACTTACTAGCAATAATGTATTCTGCACATTATTTCTGATAAATTATGTTCCTTAGAGATTTTGAACGTATCTCTATCAATCTACGTTTTAATTTTGAAGGTTTTGTTGAATACAGAATTGGTCATTGAAAAAGACTCCCAGTTACTAGTGTCAAGCCTTGGCGACTACTCAATCAATGGCATGAAGCCTTTAGAGGTTCCTCAGTAGCAAATTTGGCATCATTTGGCGTCGCCTTGGGAATGCCTAATTGCCCTCTGGAAATCTATGACGTCACCGAAATCAGATAGAGAAGAACCTGAAAACGCAGCGGGACAAAAACATCTTTTTATATCTGTTTCTCAGATGTGGCTGATATGAGCGCCCCTCTGCGAACCATACTCTCCTGAGCAAACGTTGATGGGGAAAATCCGGTGACCTTTTTCTTATATCGTGTGTATGCCACGGCGTCTTTTCTGTCATCCAATCCCATCCGTTTGTGGGCTGGTTTGGTTAGCTGCCAGAATAAGGCGGCATACAAAAATACGCACAATTTTCCCCAACAACGTCTACCTGGAGATTAGGCAAAATACACCCACTTTTATCTAATTTGCAGAATACATTCAGAACATTTCACGCATACAAATTATTTCTGACTGCTTTAGGTAACCACACGTAATACACACTAATGATTCCGCAGCAGTCCAAATTAGATATTCGTATAACCCATAACCGATCTATGAATTAAGTCCGTTTAACGGCTTGGTAACGCAACCGATAACAATCAACTGCCAGCGATTTGCTTGGCCTACGTTGCAGACTTCGAGTGGGGCTGACTTTTATTTTGTTTTATTTTATTTGGGGTGGTGGTGGTGGTGGTTTGCGCGTTTCAATGTTAACTAGGTTCTCTTTAAATGCCGGGAAAGGTAGTTTGCCGAGGAAAGGAGTTTTTCGTGGAAAGGACCCGCCCCCCTCCCCCCCACACACACCGCAATGGCTTTTATAAGTCAGCCCCGCTCGAAGTCTGCAATAGAGGCTATGATTTACCAGCCCGATGAAACTATTCACGGACACTACATTGAAAGTTATGCACTTTACATGAAGGTATGAGTGGTGACCTCGTGTGAACCAGTGTAAGCAGTGAACCGCCAACTTTGTGTTATCTCGTGCTTTTAAACTTTATCGAGTGTGTTACAAAAGGAAGCTTAACAGAGGAGGATAATATACGATTGAGTCGGTAAGGCCGAGGATCGAGAAATAGATCTTGGTCATCTTAATTCATTAAGGTCCAATTGTCCGGAATGATGGCCACAGGCTTAGTGCAGTTATCACAGAAAATTGTTCGTCATCAGTTAGAAAAGGTCTACTTTTATGCCTCAAAAAATCAATACTATCTGAGTTGCTTGCCTCCGGATGGATAGAAGCAAATATCCCTGGAAGGGGGTCATGGAAAATGCGTGGGATTGCCAAGATGACTCTATCTTCAACATCAATCATTTCTTGCATGTTTGCTAGCCGCACCTCTACTTCCGTGGGTATCCATTAACGTATTGAGGATGTTACAGAAGCCGGAAAAGAACGATCTAGAGTAAGCGTGACTGGAATGCATTCTGTTTTACCTTTCATCCATGAGCGCCGCCATAATGCCCGGCAACGTCATAGGTCGGCCATTTTGACAACTACCCGCTGATCCACCTCATCACCCAAATACAGAGATGAATGTAGTTAGTGACTTGAAATACTGATAGGGGCAGGGATACCGTTAGGTACCGGTCTAAGGAATGAAGTAAAATTTGATGTGTGGTGTTCGTAGTCATTCCCCCCTGGCAACATCTTCACAAGTATTGTAATCTTTTATACTGTTACGGAAGTCGACCCGCTATTCTCGTACAAAAAGTAATAGATAATCAGAGAAGTGACAAATAGTGAGCTCTAAATGGCTAACACAGTTACATGTACCCACACACAAAGTTTCGTCACGTCATGGTCATGTCATTTAGGGGGACCCATTTACTGTCCGTCTACAACATTGGACAAAGGACGCTATAAATAAGGTCTTTGATTGGACTATATTTGATTGGATGAATACCAAACCAGACTTGTCTATGCTAGACTCTCACTTGGGCGAATAGTAATAGGGGACTTTGGTCAAGAGAGAACTGTCCGGCCGGCGGATTTGAAAGAAAAAAAAAATGACTTAAATCTCGTATGCGTAGCAATTCATCTTCCCTATTGGAGAATTTTTTTTCCCTTTTATAATCCAACTGACACGTCTGCTCGGAGACTAAAACCAGACTTCCAATTCTCCAAGTAAATGATACACCATTTTCCATCATTACACCATCCGGCTGACAGGCTACCGCTTTGCTATCATTTCCTAACAAGCGGCTGCGCACTCACACAAATGCAAACAAGCGAACACCAACTGATAACAATACCTCCATTTTTCGAAGGTACCGTAATGAGCAAAAAAAGCCATGAAGCTGCCCCACCAGGGATATCCTCAAGTCCCAAGCGGTCCTACCGGGCACATGTTTAAGGCCAATTCAGTCAACTTGAGTGCTCAAACACAAAACCATTTGCCTTCCCCCGTACACACCCACACATAATTCACTGTCCAATAACCCAGTCGCACGCGCACTGCATTAAACATTTATATATACAGCCAAGAACCATCGATCTTACAATTCTGAGAAGTCATCAATGTGGAAACCACGTGGCTTCTCTCCCGCCATTTTATACTCATCCAAAAACCAAACAGACATCTGAACCATGTCCCCAAGCAGATGTTGCGGGGGAATATCGCACCGTTCTGAATACAGGGCTTCTCTTATCCGATCCTATCTTTTATTGAAGATAGCAGCTTGCTGTCAAGCCGAGAAGCCAAGAAAACGTTATCTTCTCCAATCCTAACATCTGCTTGAAGATTAGGCTGAACGCATCAACCCAAACGCACCCCAAAACGTGCACAGTTTCTTTTCAGCTTATCTACATAAATCATCCCATGTGTATAATTAAAGAAAAATTATTGTACATTTAGAAATGCAAAATGTATTCAGGCCCGTTGTTTGATGTAAACAGGTCCCCTGTAATATAAGGGAGAGTCTTTTCGTTTTCTTTGCGTTTAGTTGTGTGTCGGATTTCATCCCGCGGTCGGAACAAAATGTGAGGAAGTCTCGAAGAAACGACGGGTGCTCAAGAAACAAGGAGTGAGTGATTCTCTCTTTCTTATCTCTCCACATGACACCTTTGTCTCAGTCTTCGTCTTAGCGTGAAGTATTTCCCGTGATTGTGTACCTATCTCTAGCAGAGAAATGTGTACGTGAGGCGCTGTGGTCTGTTGTATGATGCTGGAAAAAAAGCTTCAGATTTTGTGCAGAATCTCTGTGGAACACCATTGCTCATCTTCTCCAAGCAGATGTTAGGTGTAGAAAATCGTAACATTTCTGACTTCCCAGCTTCTCTAGCGTCAGTCTGCGAGTAAAATACTTCCTGAAATGGTATATGCTAACATCTAGCACAGGAAAATGTTTATGAGGCACTTCTTTATGCTGTCAAAGAAGCCAGAGAGTAAGATAAAGGCCAAGATAATTCCACTCCAAACATCTGCTTGGAGATGTCGTGTGTCAACTAAAATTTGGTGGACGTTTGATAAGCAGAATTTCTGCATGCAAACTGAGAATAGACCCACTGGATATGGAAACCCGTGCCTTTGTATGTTTTTACGGCATATGGATCCCTCCATCATTACCTCCAGGATAAACTGCTGATGATGTTATATCGTATATCAGGTATGTCACTTTACGACTGGGAATGTCGCAAATAGATTTTCTGCCAATATGGGCTGACGTATGATGCAATTACTGGCAGAGGAAATTGGGTTTGTCTGACTTGTTTGTGCTGATTATTGTTTTTCGTGTTTGTGTGTCTGTCAATGTGTGTGTGTGTGTCTGTCTGCCTATGTGTGTTTGTCTCTGTGTGTGTGTGTCTGTCTGTCTGTGAGTGTGCCTTTCTGTGATTTCCAATATTACACATTAATGCAGAATTCAGCCATGCATCCTTACAAAAAAAGTAGTGCTTTTTTTGAAGAGTTTTAAGTTGCAAAGCAGAATAGGTAAGGGGTGAAGATTGCCTAGTATCTATGATTGCCTTTTGCAAGTTATTTGAGATACTCAAGGTCTAATGTTATATACTTTCACTTTCACTTTATTTATTTAACCAGGAATAGTACAGCTCAGGTCAACCTAGACCTGTTGTTTTACTGTGAGTTTTATGTAGTTTATTGTTTAGGGGTGACTCTTGTTTTGAACCCACAACCTCAGGGTTCTGGGTCAAAGACTATGTCATGGCCAGTGAGCTGAACTCAGGTCTGAACTCAATTCACTTTTAATTTCACTTTCTTTCGTACTCATCTCTGATTTCTTTTCCTGTTGTCGAAACAGTGGGAAGTGCCGTGCGGAAATTCAAAAGGAGAAAATCCTCGGCCCAGATCGAGCTGACCGGTGCCTCCAACAAAAGCGGTCGCGGTTGGACGGCCAGAAGACGAGCCAGCAAGGCAGTGTCCGCCATCATCCAGAAGACAGGAGGAGGTAAGGGACGTTCTAATATAGCATGTCCGCAGAAAGTAGTGTGAGCACTATACAGCCTGGCTGCTGAAGTGCCTGTATGAATTAATTTTTTGAGTGAAAATGTACATCTTAAAGTTTGCCCAACTGAATTCGAAGTACCGGTAAGTACAGCAAAGACATATCATAAAATGTACTAGACTTATCCTTGATCTATAGTAGTGTAGATGTTTTGCTTCATCTCGCTTCTTTGTAATGGTGAAAATGCACCTGACTGTATGTCAGTTTTCAAAGCGACAATGACTTAGTTGAGTGAGGATTATAAATTTCTCAGTGCTACACATATATCGAAAGTTAGGGAATCTGTGAACTAAATACTTAGGTTATTTTGTATATCATTAACATACATAGCACAGTCTATGACAAAATGCACTTCCTCTTCTACTGTGTTCAAGCCAAGGTACAAAATCAATAATCAGCGGCAAAGTCAATTCTCAACAATAACCAGACACCTTTTAACCCTTGACCAGTATAGTACCTCGGTTGCAATGTGTTATCTAGCCTGGATATTGCATATCTAGCTCTCAATAATATCTATTGTGCGTGTTTATTGGGGTCTTACTTGTGTCATAGAATAGGCCTTTGGGGCATGTAGGCCCTAGAGCTGTAGAGTTGGGCTGTACAGGCCATGGAAACAGTCTGGCATCCAGGCTACTGTATGTGTTATTAGGTGTGCACAGGAGTTGTAGTCTTGTAGTTGCAATAAAATTCATAAAGTTATCTGTTCAGTCAAAGTCATATCCACACAATTTTCTGTTGCATGTCATCAATCTTTGATAACTTATGAAAACTATAGGTTGGGACATCATCCATCATACCCGAACATGACATGTGTACAATATGTTCTGTTGATATGCTCATGCAATACTATTTTCCCCTTAAAGGTGCTCAATATATAATATTTTGGTGGCAAGATATTCTGTATAATGAAATAGAAAATGTCAATTACATGAATATTCTAACACATTTCCATCATGTTTACATATATCCAAACAGAGTAAAAACTGGACCTACACCATGCTCAATGTTCCCTTATTTTCAGGTAGTGGCCACCAACCTTTATTTTATTCCAAATTGTATACAACACACTGACATTGCAGGCATAATGTTCACCCCTGAATAAAATGCAATGCTTCAGGGTGTATTCCACTCCCTATTTAAAAAGATGAGCAGGAAATTGACTTCGATTGATTAGCCGCAATAAAAGGCAAAGCAGTCAAGCATGCTGCTTTTTCAAATGTATTACTACTATTAATCGTAGTGCGATGTGGCTATGCTACAGATTGCGTTTTTTGCTAAGCACGCCAAGTCACCCTTACTCGTATCGTGAACCGTGTTTTTAACGTCGAGTGGTTTTGACGCCCGATGCTCCCCCATACACAAACCAGTGTGGAACCTATTCAGCACACGGAATGTGATTTACTTTGAAGGCGAATGCTAAACATACACCTGCAAACCAAATTCAAGATGGAGTCCTTCCAAGGAATAAGGTTATGATTATTGTTGAAGTAATGATGGTCATTATGGTTTATTACCACTGTAAAAGCTATGGCGGAAATATATAGTGTAGGATATGTTGTGAACACTAGGTATAGGATTCCCCTGTAATTCAGCTTTAATGCACTCGCTTACACAAAGAAGACTAATCTTTATGTGAATCTATAGCTCCTGGGATGGTGTATGTTTGATTACAGAAACACTCTTGTGCAATGTATCTGTGCAGATGATATATTACAAGCATCAACAATTGGGAATTGGAAGCACTGTTTCCCTAAGTGCGCCGTCTATATACTGTGCGTTAAATCATATCATAAGCCCAAACATATGTGTTTTGTGTGATATGTCATACATCTATGCCATACATGTAATCCGAGCGGCTTTGATCAGGAAATGGAATCGAGATTTGTGGCTGCATGTAGCTAGCGCTGGGGCTGATTTGAATTCATAGATAAAAGTGTTGTGAAAGTCATTGGCAATGTCAGGATGCAGTCGTACATGTAATGTATGAACAGAAAGCACTATGTGTAGAATACAGTCAAAAGTGACCCAACAAACTCCACCCAAGGGACTGATAAAATCTGGTCCATTCGGACAGGTGGTCACTATAGGCAGGGTTCTATGTTTGCATCAATGAGTGATTATCTGCTAAGGGACTACCAAAAAGTGGTCAAATTGACCAGGTGGTCCTTGTATAGAGGTATCTAAAATGTGCATGTAGCTGTGTACAGGTCTGACCATAGATGACTGTTATGTCAGCTGAAGATCATTTTTAGTCCAGGGGCATATAGTCCAGGGGTATTGTGTCTGAGATCATTTTTAGTCCATATTGTGTCTTATGATGGACAACAGGACCAGGTGGGCAATAATCTGTCCAACCTAAGTGCAAATTGGTCTTATTCTTAGGAACAAGACTGAGTGAAATATAGTCCACCTGCTTATTGCAGGACCTGGTACTTTTAATCAAGAAATATTCACGGTGGTTTTAAAGTTCATCATACTACAAACATGTGCTGAGACTGTCTTTAATTGCGTCACTACGGTCGTTTTATATAAGAACCTAAAGCACTGTAAACAATATCAATCATCTAGGCCTCCTTTCCACCCTTATTGTGTCCCCGCAAACTGAAATCAATTTTACAATAAGTGCAAGTGATGTTTCAGTCGTGCAGGAGACAGCGGTGAAAGATGGTAGACTCTGGGACACTAACCCCATGGCTAAGAATATACTACATGTATTTGCTATCTAGTTCTCCTCCTTCCAAGCATCGCTTATGTGTAGCTAAGCTCCAGCCTAGAACCTGGAGATTTTACCAACTCATTGGCTTTCTTTATATACTCGTATTGAGCGTTTTCAGGACAGAAGGTGTATCGGAGATCATTGCAAGGCTAATGTAGTAACTGTGAGTCTAGGACAGCTGGCAATTGCTTATTACATTCAGAGGGACTGGCAACGTCTTGCAGTAAATTGATTCATAATTGCGAAAGGTTTTGGGAACGATTTCATTAGGTTGTTTCATTACATTCATAGGGTGTCTGTGAATATCGACATAAACAGACTTTATGTTGTTACGTTTGGGCAATCTGCCATTGGACGTAATTTTGGGCAATCTGCCATTGTAAGTAATTTAACGTTTAATGATGAATTCAGGATAACAAGTAAGGTACTCCACTACCTGTATATACACTGACCCTGACCTCTTCCTGTAGATATTATGATTGTAGACACTGTATACACTACATTAGATCACTTGTATATAAATGCATAATAAAATTATGAATGTACCAAGAATATTCTTACTACTTCTTTCATTCTGTCCATGTCAACTTCCATTTGTAACTGTCCTTGTCTGTCAGCAGGGCTTGCCCTTGGTAATAGTTGGGCAACCCTGGTTGTGCGTGCCACACAGCCAAACCAATAAATAAGTAATAAAATAAGTACTCCACTTAAGAAATATTACTGACAATGCTTGGCGTTGACCGGGAGCAGGTTTGCTACAGTTAATGGTGATTTAGAATAACTTGCTACAGACCTCTAACTTGGAGAATGGCATTCAGACCCATACACAGTGGCATACGCAGCTATTGACATTTCGGTGAATGAGAGCTGAAGCATTTTCAAACATCAAGAGATCCTTGACCATCATCCTATATAACCTCCTAGTAAATTTGTATGGCGCACAGACGAGAGTGTCCCATCAGAAAATCCTTTGGTCATCATCACAAATAACATGTACATGTAGTACTGTACTAAGTGTGTATAGATCGTAGAACAGAGCACAAGATACGAGTGCATAAAATCCTTTGGCTATCATCGCAAATAACCTGTAGTAAGTGTATAGCTCAAAGAGTAGACTGCAAGATAAGAATGCAAAAAAGGACTTGCTGATAAGATTATAAAAGCACCCCATGCACTTGAGCTACGGTCTATTGAAATGCATATCAAGGATATCAACATGGCAGTTAGCATTGAGATGGGATTTTATTAGCATGCAAAAACTCTCAAGTACAGATAATTTACACTGTAATTTCTATGATAGTGAATAACAAGGAGAATATATAACCTCCTTGTGAATACATTTGCCAGTGTCACTTGATCAAAGATCTAAGGGTCAATTCTAGTTCATAAGAGGATAAAAACTGGCTGGGGATTGTTGTGACTAAGTCTATTTATAATTCATTGGTTCAGAATATTAATGGTAGAGTATGACACAGTGTTAAACAGTCAATTTATACTCAGATTTTTAGCAAAGTTGGCTTACAATTAGGCATTATTGCGATACTCAAGCCCACAAGAACAGATGTAACAACAAAGATGTATAATGTATGGAAGATACATAACTACAGGGCTCGAAATACTGTTTTCTGCGTACCTGAACAGGTGCAGGTAACATTGAAATTGCCTGCACCAGACAAATTTTACCTGCAACACACTGAATTTAGTATGGATCATACTAAAATTGTTCAGAAACCATCATTATTTCTTTTGTACTACCTAAATGATACCAGTACAATGCAGCCAGTAAAAGATTATGAAACATGTATAAATTGTAAACCCAGGACATGGACCAGTGCAGGTAGACATCAGAAATATCTGCACAGCTTTAATTTTACTTAATATGCATATGAACATGCATTTATTTCGAGCCCTGTAACTAGGTTCTCTTTTGTGATATTTTAATATACGTCTACATTTATAGACCACAGGAAGAATAGCTTAAATTTCAAGCTGATTGGGGAAATTTAAAGTCAAAGGGGGATAAAGGCAAAGTCAAATCATAGTAAAGTTGATACAATGATTTTAAGACGTTCTATAAACAAAATAGCAAAATCAATATTTGATGATGCAACAAAAGGTCTATCAAGCTAGCGTCACATTCATCTCACATCACGACCTTCATCCAAATTTGTATGAAGGTTGCAGAATTTCAAAATCTCCAGAGAAGGTAGCGTATCTATCTGGGAGTGTCAGACCTGTTTTATTAAATACAATAAGCTATGGGAATGTGCACAATGTCAAATTTGTAATAAGTTTTTAAACTATGAACACATGTTTTTAGACTGTGCTAGATTAAGAAACGTCTAGAGTAGAATAAATATTACTGAGGATAATGTTTTGCTGGGATCCAACAAATGTTGCACTATGTGTTGACAATTGCAAAGTACTCAATTTACGTGTCTTTGATATGATGGAAAGATAATCCAAGAAAACTCCTTAAAGATGATGTCTTCAATAGTCGTCTGTTCTCTGCACCGGGTTGTCACAGTATAGAATAAAGTGTCATGATGGCATGATTTAAGAAAAAATACTTATTTAACTGAGTCACAACAGAAGTGGCTCTGTGACTTGCAAATATTGGCAGACCCCTAAAAATTCCAGTGATGAGAAAATATGCCCTAAATTATGCTTTAGGGCCCCTAGGCTCATCCGGCAACCCATTCTCCTACTATGTGACGCTGTCGCAAGTACAATGACAAATCCGTGTCTCGTACAATTGACGCCACCGACCCACTTAATTAGGAGACGGATCAGCCCGGGGGAGGTTGTTAATCATTTAGTTGTTGAAATGCAATTATGGAGTGGATTACAGACTTATTTGTCGGTAGTGCGGATTTGTACTGAAGGAGGAATTCTGACAGTGATAAAAGTGAAAGTAATGAAAGTGATGGATGGGGGATGCAAGGGGCATTGACCTGCCCAGCTGTTTATCAATCTGCCTCTTGTGCAATGGAAGCACATTATGTCTTGTACTGTCCTCTTGTTAGATGTCTGGCCATTCATCGTAATTGGGTAGCCCTGACTGTCTGTCTTTTAAGCCAGTGTCATGCAGTAGGAAAATAACTCAGCAAACGAGCTCTGTGAGCTCAAAAGGACGTTTGGCTGAAGTACGTTTGGTGCCCTCTCATACCTTATGCAATTTTTAGGGATCGTTAGCGGTAGGCACACAGGGAACAGCTCATAGTAACAGTGTTTCAGCACCAGGGACAGGAATACAGCAGTTCTTGGTATCAGCACCAGGGACTGACAAACAACAGCTCTTACATGGCATGAAAACTGGTACTTAAGCATGCTTAAACCTAACGTAAAGATGTGCTTATGCACTATAATGCATAAACTTTTATGTTAGTTTTAAGGCGTACTTAAGTTAGTAACAGTGTTTTTGCACCAGGGACAGGCACACAACAGTTCTTAGGAACAGTGTTTCAGTACCAGGGACAGGCACACAACAGTCCTTAGTAACAGTGTTTCAGCACCAGGGACAGGCACACAGCAGTCCTTAGGAACAGTGTTTCAGCACCAGTGACAGGCACACAACAGTCCATAGGAACAGTGTTTCAGTACCAGGGACAGACACACAACAGTCCTTAGTAACAGTGTTTCAGTACCAGGGATAGACACACAACAGTTCTTAGGAACAGTGTTTCAGTACCAGAGACAGGCACACAACAGTTCTTAGGAACAGTGTTTCAGCACCAGGAACAAGCACACAACAGTTCTTAGTAACTGTGTTTCAGCACAAGGGACAGGCACACAACAGTTCTTAGTAACAGTGTTTCAGCACTAGGGACAGGCACACAACAGTTCTTAGTAACAGTGTTTCAGCACTAGGGACAGGCACACAACAGTTCTTAGTAGCAGTGTTTCAGCACCAGGGACAGACACACAACAGTCCTTAGGAACAGTGTTTCAGCACCAGGGACAGGCACACAGCAGTCCTTAGGAACAGTGTTTCAGCACCAGGGACAGGCACACAGCAGTCCTTAGGAACAGTGTTTCAGCACCAGTGACAGGCACACAACAGTCCTTAGGAACAGTGTTTCAGTACCAGGGACAGGCACACAACAGTCCTTAGGAACAGTGTTTCAGTACCAGGGACAGGCACACAACAGTTCTTAGTAACGGTGTTTCAGTACCATGGACAGGCACACAACAGTTCTTAGCAATAGAGTTTCTTACTAACATGGGTTTGAGAAATACTAGAGAAATTTCATATTTGTAACATGGTGTTGTTGGCATACTGTCCTAAAGTGTCCTAAAGGGATTGGCTCCTTGAGAATTGGAGGTATCGATTTTTGAGTGTCTGGTTATTTGTCAGTGTGTGTTTCCGCACTTTTAACTCCACATGCTAGACATCTTGGAACACTGACAGGAAGTTGGCTTAAACATCCCAGGAAGGTCCCAGAATAGGTTATCAAAGGCTATCTCATGTCGTGTCTCCAATTTCCTGCAAATACATGTATGTGTCTGTAACCATGTGAGAGCCAGTGGGAAAATCTGTTAGACAGTATCAGCAAGAAGTTGACAATATTTGATATAAGCAGTAGTAGTAGTAGTCCCATAGCCTTTTAATCTGTTGATATAAGAAATTTGCAAAAACTCTCAAATTTTGGAGGTTTGTCATGAAATCTTCAATTTTTTGTTGGAGCTTAGTTTTGAGGCTTAAGTCCCTCTGCAATCTTTTGCATATGAAGTAAAACTATGTGGCTGCCTTGTTTCATAAAGATAACTGATGTTTGCTGCAAAAGAAGGAAAAAATCCCTTTTACCCCCAGACAAATGTCACTTTTGATTCCTTTTTCGGGGAGGCCGACAGTCAGAAAACCCAGAGGCTGACCTTTTGGTGGCTTAGCACTGCGAGAGCACTCGGTAGATGGGGATTTCCCAGCAAAGGGCTTAATGGCAGCAGGAGTAGTACTAGTGCTCACTTGTAGATCCTGGATTTTCATGTTTTAATGGCTTAGTAGCAGCGGGAGCATTTCAGGGCCTGGATTTCCTTTTGAAAGCTCGCCGGTCTGATTTTCAAATGCAGCACTTACTGTAGATTTTTTAAATATTTGAGAGATTGTTACAAGTTCACGGTTTTCATGGCAACCATTATCTGCAAGCTAACGTATGGTCTGTTTTTCATTCTGCTTAGCTCCTATAAACATTACACATACTGCATGAATATTAGGTGTGGGTACCAGACAAAACCATTTTCTTTTTCTTAGATCAGTCAGGAAAAATGGAAATGAAAAAATCAGTGGACCGAATGTTGGACCTATTTGAAAATGAACAGATTATACTGGCACTATGGCGACAGACCTTCATGTGTTTTGGGGCTTACAGGGCAAAGAAAACAAGTCCAGACCTGAACCTGATCCTCTGGACCTGGACTGAATTTTCTGTACCGGTACCTATCCCTAGTACTAGATACTAATTGCCACTAAGTGCCATCGACTGAAATGAATGTACTGAAGCCCAAAGTAGGGAGGGCTTAATACAGGCAGAGAGGGATAATACTCATCAGCCTGTGGTCATTATTTTCCGTATTACCTCTGACGTCCCTTGTAATTGTGAAACATCCTCCGTCAAATTTGCTCTTCATCTTGGGTCCTGAAGGAAAGTGCTTTACCGTACCATGTAAATAATGAATTTTGGTCTGTATTGATACATAACCTCCCCTGGGGTCATGTAAACTTTATACACTTACATGCAGGGAGGTCCCTGTAGCTCAACTGGTAGCAGCCTCACAGTTGAGATCCTGGGTCCAATTAGTTCACAACTCGGACTCCCACCTACAGTTCAATCCTAGGTAGGGCATCTAGGCTTGGACTGCACAAGTGCAAAATTTGTTTCCGTCTTAATCATTGTATGGGAGCCCGTGTTTTTGATTTTCCTGGTAAAATATGTCATTTTAAGCGTATGAAAGTACATTTTCAACAGTTTCATGTCATTTTTGGGATAGAATTATCTAATGTTAAAACAAAGAAATTTCCATCCCTGGACAGAAGGACGGGTCTTGGAGACAGCCCTAGGCTGCGCCCACTTTTTGGAAGGAACTTAAAATGGTTTCCCGTGTTCGAAGAGGTGTCTCAAGCCATGTTAAAGGATAAGGACTAGCAACGCCTCCCTGTAGAAAATATACTCTGCTACTGAAACAGCAATAAAATTGCTGCCACATGTGTCGCTGGGCACCGCAAGGTCTGAATGAAGCATTATCCTAAGTCCCAGTCCCCTTACAATCAACCTGCATTTGGGCTTGTACCCCGGGTGACATTCCCACATGTATCTCTACATGTCAGCCTTGCGGTTTCAGTCTGACAACCATGAGATGGAAAAAGACAACCGAGACGTAATTGGTATGAATTATTCAGGGCGGAACATGAATGCCAGTGTTGTTCATGGACCTTCCTGGTTGCAAAGAGATAATGTTTGTTGACAGTAGCTGTTGGCAGTTTAATTGGATAGTTTCCCAGTGCCTGTAGGTCTGTTTTAGTGGCATTTTTGACAGATGGTGAATCTGTTTCTTAGCTGTATAGGTCTGGTTAAATGGCAGTTTTAATGGATAGTGTTTCAGTTTTTTAGGTATATCTGTTTTAATGGCAGTTTTAATGGATAGTGTATCTGTATCAGTTTCTTAGCTGTATAGGTCTGGTTTAATGGCAGTTATGAAGCATACTGTTTCAGTCCTCAGCTATACAGGTCTGGTTTAATGTCAGTTTTAATGGATAGTGTTTCTTGAATCTTATTTTGACATTTTGTGTATTTTGATGTCTTTTATATCGTTCTTTTTGCTCCCAAAAGCTGTCCAGCCAGGCCCCTTTTTTCAAATGTGACCTAAGCCTAAATGGATAGTGTTTCAGTACCTTAGCTGTATAGGTCTGGTTTGATGTCAGTTTTAATGGATAGTGTTTCAGTACCTTTAATAGCTGTATAGGTCTGGTTTAATGTCAGTTTTAATGGCTAGTGTTTCAGTACCTTAGCTGTATAGGTCAGTTTTAATGTCAGTTTTAATGGATAGTGTTTCAGTGCCTTAGCTGTATAGGTGTCGTTTAATGTCAGTTTTAATGGATAGTGTTTCAGTACCTTAGCTGCATAGGTCTGGTTTAATGTCAGTTTTAATGGATAGTGTTTCAGTGCCTTAGCTGTATAGGTCTGGTTTAATGACAGTTTTAATGGATAGTGTTTCAGTACCTTAGCTGTATAGGTCTGGTTTAATGTCAGTTTTAATGGATAGTGTTTCAGTACCTTAGCTGTATAGGTCTGGTTTAATGTCAGTTTTAATGGATAGTGTTTCAGTACCTTAGCTGTATAGGTCTGGTTTAATGTCAGTTTTAATGGATAGTGTTTCAGTACCTTAGCTATATAGGTCTGGTTTAATGTCAGTTTTAATGGATAGTGTTTCAGTACCTTAGCTGTATACATTGTAGGTCTGGTTTAAGGGATAAATAGAGCTTGAATATTCTGAAATAAGAAACCTATCTGCTAAAAGAAGACGAAAGGCAAGGGAATGCTTCATTTGTTAAACTATGCTCTGTGTGTTCAATTATTTTACAGCCTTATTAGTGATCACTGATTCAAGTAACAATCTTAATCCATTTTATTCTATTGCCCACCATTTAAGGCACCGTAGATAGCAAACTACATACAGAATGCACATCATCTTCTAGAATACATGATATTTTGTTATGCAAACACTGATTTGTACCGTGTTATGACATTGAATAATTGCTACATGCCATTAGGGGCAATTAAATGTAATTTACATTGATGAATGATCACTCTATGGGATGCAGTGCCAGTCAACCCAGATAGAGGGAGCTTTTTAGTCAGCTTCAGTTGTGGACACCTGGGCTGTATGTAAGGAAGAACCACTTTGGTTCAGAAAAAATTGTCTTCCTGACTGGGTTCTTTTTCTACATTCAAACTGGATAGATGCTGCTGATATAATGTCAGGGCTTGATTTGCATCATTGATGAGGAAAGTTAATCCTAATTGACACAAATTTCATATTCATTGCATGAAATATGTAATTCATGTTGAAGGGAATATCATTAATGTATGTATATTGCAGGAATTAGAACCTGATTTATATAATTAACAAAACAATTGGATAATACCCTAAGCTTGTAATATGATGAAAGTTTCCAAAGATATTTACCCACAGCCATAGGTGAATATCATTTCATGATTATTTATCATAGATTTCGTAGATTTGGATGTCATTTGCAAAATATTAATCAAGAAATCATATGATCTTTTCTGAAAGAAAGAGAAAACTTGTAATTTGTAAAAGAGGTCATACAGTATTTGAATTATACATGACACTAATATGCTCATTACGACTTCATGTGAATGATGAGCAAATTTAAGGCGACATTTTCTTATTTGATAATGATGGGAACTTTATATTTGAGACATGTGTAAAAGTTAGTAATAAACTATATAACTTTTTATAAGTCATCGTTTCTATTGCTAGTGGGAAAACCACAGTTGACAAGGGTTTCGGTCATAGAACTGACTACATTCTGATTTGTAAGGGCCTGGCATCCCAAAGCAAATGATGAAACCACAGTGCCGTGACACATAAAAGCCAAAGCTGACTACAAAGTGCTGAAAAGTTGCGTAGGGATGAAACAGGAGGGTGAGGAGTAAATCCTACTGGATCTGTGGATCAGCGGAGCGTCTCCCTGTACTGTCAAACATGCCCTTCAGTGGTGGCAACAAGGACAACTGAAAAACGACCAACCCTCAGGCCTATGTATAATGTGATGTGTTCCTTTAGGGCCTACTAGTCTGACCGATATTTGGTTCTGGGGATTTTGAAGGGAAATAGATGAAGCTGTCAGGCAACATGCAAATGAAACTAGAAACGAACAGACATTCCTGTGATTGATTCAAATGCTACCACAATAGTTACAGAGTAAGGGTACCATGCTGGTTAGATGTTTCAAGATTCACTTGGATCCAGCTACTGCAGATGCCATCACCCCCTGTAGCTCATTTCCCACTCAGTATGTAGTTCATAATCCTCCCATCAAGTTTGTATTCTTATCCGCACTCTAGTACATTCCCAACAGGAGATAAACTCCTGATCTGAATGAAATTGCTTCAAAGAGGGAATTTTCTTGTAATAAGAGCCTCTTTGCCTCCATGGAAGGAAAAAGATTGTACATTTCACAGACGAGTGATCTAAGATTGCTTTCTGAACTGAACACCACTATAGTCTCGGTGCATTGTAGCATGATTATCCTGGGGTGGATGTGTACGAAATTAATGAAAAACGCAATGAATTACTAAATGAGATTGTATGAATTTTCTAAGAAAGTCTCAAGTCACTATGCGAAAACATACAGATCTTAATATGTAATACAAACTTTATGCAAAGCCCAGACAACCACTGCCAAGGGTCACATGACAGACTTAGCGTGATTTTCAAGATGGCGACATCAATCTTCGACGACATAAAATAAGATGTGACACACCAAAATGAAGCAAAACATTAACTCACAGGCTATCAAATATGTCTACAGACATCGCAATTTATGGAACATTTCAGTGTTTGGCAATAAAACTATGGGGGAACATTGGACACTAAGGCCCAATCTACACACAGTTTTTACCGATATCTGTGGAGATGTCGGAATGGATCTAGAACGTAGGGGGCCGGACACCCATGGCGCTTGCAGTCATAAACATATAGCGCGATTTTCCAGATGGCATTATATGCTAATGAGCCTTCCCAAAGTCAGGAAGCATCTACACGCGCGCGAAGCTGTCGGGGACCCCTGCTAAGCTATCGGTAAGGTATCTTACGAATGGTGACCTTTCGGGAGAAATTTTCCCGATATCTTGACGGCGATATTGCAGTTCCATCTAGATGCTGAAAAAAAGCTGTCGGCGAGAGGTTGTTGGCTCGCCAATATCGGGAAAAACCGTGTCTAGATCGTGCGTAAGGGGGACAATACTGGGGGTATGGAGAGTACTGGGTTTACGGAGAGTACTGGGGGTACGGACACTTCTGGGGGGTACAGACACTTCTGGGGGTACAGACACTTCTGGGGGTACAGACACTTCTGGGGGTACAGAGTCTGACACTAATGGGGGTACATACACTTCTGGGGATACGTACACTATTGGGGGTATGGATGCCACAGGGGGTAAGGACACTACTTGGGGTAGGGTACTACAAAGGGCACAGACACTACAGTGTGTGCGGACAGTAAAGGGGTTACGGACAGTAAAGGGGTTACGGACACTGCTGGGGGTACAAACACTACATGGGGTACAGACTTTACTGAGGGTACGGACACTACAGGGGGGTTCGAACACTAAAGAGGGTACTTACACTAAAGGGTCGGACACTACAGGGGGTATGGGTACTATTGGGCATATGAACACAACTGGGGGTACAGACACTGCTGGGGGTACGGAGACTACTGGGGGTATGGACGATAAATTTTGATGTTGATGTTAGAATATATAGATGTAGATCTTGATAACAAAGGTTGAAAGATGTTTTAGTGCATTTACATTGTTTTTTGTACATGTATGTTGCAATGAAGACCTCTATATGACTACAATGATAAGCCTGAAAAGGATTCATTTATAAACTTCTGTCAGTTTCGGCGCTCACTTTATATTTTTGTTCCCCCCTTCATGTGCGATGAATACTGTCTACTGTAGAGTCTGGTGGGAATGCAACTTTGAGTATCAAAGTCAACATAATTATAATGCAGCATTTCCTCAATTGCTAAAGAGAAGACAACAAAACACTGCTAATTCAATATCCCTTCCTTATATTACATGCACTAGCATAATGTACATTGAAGCCAACCATTCGACCAACACGTAATAACTGTTTTCTTGATGCATTCCCAGCTGTATTACTAACTGTATTCCCACTACTTTATCATCTTCCATTTCCTTAGATGAAAGAGTCACTGTTACTTTCAAGGTTCTTCTGTACCATGTTTTACATGAGGCTCTGCATGGGGGTGTCCTGGCAACACGGACATTTAGTAGGACCAGCAAGGATTAATGGTAAATTCAATAAAATTGCATATAACATTAAAGCAAGTAAACTATTAAAGCTTCACAAATCATTTACTGTCAACATTGATTGAGTTACAAAATGTAAGTGCATCCCTGGCATTCTCAGCCTTTGAATTTGCACATAGTCACCCAGCAAACTCTGACTTGCTTTTTCAGACTTTGCAGTTTGCACAAGCATGGAGGGTTAAGGTTGGCCAGTACTTCCTGATGATGCTAATGTGATGTTGTCATCTAACGATAAAGTTAGAATGTGCTACAAAGACGTGGAATAAATATGACCAATAACGCTTCACGGATAATCAACCGTCAACGTTTAACGTTGAATTAGAGCTGGTTGGCTACGATTAACAGTGAGTTGAAATAAGTCGCTATGCCACACGTAAAAAGGCTTCCAGACCCTCATTTACAAAATGTATTTTCTGACGTGACAGTGCCCTCCAGACAAATTATGGGTCATATCAAGGAGGTTGAATATCACGTACATGTATGTCAGACTCTGTAAATGGGCTGCTTTTAATGGGTGTGAGATATTCCTCAACAAGGCTTTTACTGAGTCACTGCTTAATGTGTTTGCCTCGTCCTCATTGTTGCCACGGTAATGGGTGGGTTCCCGGAAGAGGTGACGTGAATGTTGCTAGGCAACGGCTCTTCATGCTGACTCTGCAACAGGTTCTATCAATGTTGATTTTTGAGAGAACGTCGATCCCAGCAAACATTATCAGTCCTATGGTGGTGCAATGTTGTATGTGCAAATTCAATGATTCTTAGGGGCGTCAGGAGATTTTGATATAAAGGACAAGCAGTTACATGCGCCTTTGTTGAAGGAGCAGAAACTTTTATGTACGTACAGTTCAATGACCTCCAGGTATTGATTGCAATGGCACATCTATAGAGTATGACATGAAAACATGATGATATATAGAAATCTTTATTGATTGATGAGAATGGTATGTTCATAAAAATAAACTTTCAATTTGAAACTTTGAAAAATGATATTTGTATAAGGCACCACAAAAATGATAAAGCAACACAATTTTTCCTCTGTGAAAGAGCCATTTAGTGTCTGTCTGACTGTTTGTGTTTGTACGTGGCCAAATGTAACACAAGAAGTTATGGATGGATGGATTGTGATCATATTTGGTGGATCTCAAGGAGATAAAGATTTGATTTATTCAACTCAGTACGGTAAAAAAGAAATACAGCCAATGTTTCTTCTGTGTTGGACATGCTATTAAGTCTTGCTTGATTTGACAGTTTGCTTTTTGAGCATTATGTGGTACATTATATTATATATAATTATATATATATATATACATGTATATATTTAGCTTAACAGTTACTAGGTTTGGTCCTCCTATCTTGTTTTGGGAACTGCAGTGACATTTTTGTTCAAAGCTCTGAAAGAGTATATTTCTCAATACAGGAGAATTGATGTGAACCAAAGAAACCCCTGAAAGATATCTGGATCATGTAAGCGTGACTGTTAAGTACATGACTTGTATACTGTGACTTGCCGGTTGCCAGCTCCCGTATCTGAAGGCAGTTATTATCAACAGCACCAGCTATAATCAGTCGTCCTCCAGACTCCAGGGAGCCAGCCATTCATGTTTGATGATAGATGCAAATAATGATGAGTGTGCTGTTCACGTTCCACATCCGCACACTTGTTACTCACTCACTCAGCTCTGTGACTCACAACATTGAAGTCACCTTGGTGGGGTATAACTAACTGGTTGATCTGCATCAGGGGTTGACCCGCTTACCTTAGCATGTGTCCCCAGGGTCTCGTATGCCTTAATTCATCTCAGATCAGTAGTGAGAAGCCCACTCATTTAGCGCCACTGTTCTGTATTACAGGATCATTTGATATTAGTAACCTGTGGATTCGGTAATGGAAGGCTGAGCATTTATTATGTTTAATCAGGCATAATCTGCTTGGTCTACTGATTTGATTTCTGTACGGGTTTTGAGCAGACAGTACACATGTGGCTGTAGTGTACACACAGTGTATGCAGTTGTGCGGAGAATAGAGTTTCGGTTACAGGTATCCTTTTACGCCATTGTGTTAAGCGTATTGACACAGTGCGGTTGATTTGCTAAGGTTACGTCCACTTGCCATACAGGCTACGCTTCTGAAGCTTCGCTTGCAGAGTGACAGAGGTACATTTGGAGTAATCCACGGGTAGTGCCTGCCATACCATGTGCAACTGGTTGTAGTACTCCGTCATTGATTTTTTGAAGGCACTTGTTGTTCTTGTACAGTAGCCAGGCTGTTCCTGCTGTCATTGTTGAAGGAAACAAAATCCAGATTGAAATGTAAGATCATTTTATCATGCCGCTGTAGTAGCCAGAATCGAAAACAAAACAACCCAAAATTGCGGAGAGATTCTGTGCAAAATTGGCACATATATAGGATTATCCAGTTGAGCGAGTGAGTGAGTAGTTCTGACAGAGCACAGACCTGTGTGTAATAACGGACGTGACAGAGCAGCATGCAACGGTCACGGAAGGCAGCCAAGGAGGAAAACTCTTTGCCCTACAAATACCAACCTCCAACCAAGGAAAAGGATGGCCAGAAACATTTGGTTCAGAGAAAGGATTCCACAACGTATCGGAGATGTTTCCGACTCTTCCAGTGGTTTCAAAAGTGCTTTGTACCAGAGAAAGGTAAGATTCTAGAACCTACACAAATGTGTACTATGCAATGTTGTGATCTTGGGGAGGGTACCTGTTTTGAAACTGTAGCACTGATAAATTAGATACAAAATGCCCAGTAGTTTTACATCTACAGTGTACTACTGAAAATCGTTTTCAAAGACTTGATTTTGTGATAGGAGGGAAATATGTGGCATTTGCACTTTGCAAGGTAGGGGTCTGCCCTAAATGGCAAAAGTCTGTGTGCAAATTATTCATTTTTTTGTAACAATTGGTTAGGTAAGGTCTCTGGAGTCTGGTGTTTTTTGAATAATATGAATAATTTGACATCCCCGATGTACATATAGTATTACATAATTTGCAAGTCATTCCTTCATTCGGCTGCAGAATGACTGCTAGGTACATTGTATATTGTACATTGTGTATTTATTGGGATTTTTATAAACATAAGACATTCGATATCCAGACCAGTGCTGCCTTAACCTTTGGTACAGATTCCTGAATCGGATAACACTGATGTTAAGAAGGCCAAATGGACTTTGCAGTCAGTCTGTTATCACAACTTTACATTCTAGGACATTCTTTCTGTACACTGATATATCAGTGTACAGAAAGAATGTCCTAGAATGTAAAGTTGTTTTTTGTTAGTAACGTTAGTTGTCTTTCTGCCAGAACTGATTAGGCTTGGCAGCTGTTCCTGTGTTCTGGAGGTTGTTCAAGAGATTTGCTTGCTTACATTTTGATATCAAGCAATTACTACATGTACATGGCTGGAATATGTTGGAATTGTCAGCCAATGTGCACATTTCAAAACATCTTTAAAACATCCTGTCTTCTTTCTGTCAAAGCATAATTCATTTTGAGATTTTTTTAGAACTATCTTAGATTTATCAAAAACATCACAAGATATTACACAAAATCTTGAGATTTTTCAATGTGATTTTTGGTTCTTCAATACTCAACTAATTTTACAGCGTTCAAAATACTTCCTAATCTTGAACATTTTACATTGGCAGGCAATACGATACATGAACATTTAACAGATTTAAAAATTTGATGGAGTTTTCATTTACATAATCAACTTAATACAATGCACCTTGTCTACATACTGCTATTTAGCAAAGTAGTTAGATAGGGAATTGGGCTATTTCTGTAATGCTCTGTGTGTTGACAATGTCTTCATCCTTTATTAATCTTACATAGTGTAATACCTCATACCAAATTTCATAGATGTCCTTCAATAGCTTCTTATGTTATGTCACTAATATTAAAAACATAACCTTCTCTGAGAAGAAGGTTAATGAAAGACAATTTTCCATCTACATGGCGTACATGTACATGTAGGTTATCAGTGATGTGAGTCACCCGCACTCAACTCTAGAGTGTAAAACATGGCACAAGTGTTGAATGACACTTTTACCTGAGGGTTTTATATAGTGCTATAACAGGCTTTGGATTTTATGGGGTTTTATGGTTACATGTATGGTATAGTAGAAGGAGCTGACATCATGACATGTAAATGTTACCAGGGGCATGTACAGTCATTATCTAATGTGACAGATAGAGGCCAGAAATAATAACACATTAATCATTAATATTCACTGCACAATGGCTGTGTATATCAAAGGTCATGCAAGGTCATGCAAGTGTTAGGTTTTATAGGGCTCATTCTTGCACACTTATTATCATGTTTTATTTTATTGTATACAATTAACGCTAGTTCACCTTTATCCGAGGGGTAAGCTATATCCATTGCTTTTCAAAACAGCCCATTTAGGATATCAAGTTGACGGACGGTAGTTTCAAATTGTAATATTTTCAAGAATATAGCAGTTTGAACTCACATTTAATAGAAAATGATATGTCTAAATACCCTGCTTTTGAAAACAACGAATCCCATGGATAAAGGTGAAATAGCATTATACCTACAGTGTAGTAAGGACTGATGTAGGTATGCATGTGTGTACACAATCATCATCTATCTATTATTATCATAACTGGCTTCTATCATAGGATAGAAGCCAGTTATGAGTATCAATAACATAATTACCACGACATGCTATACTCAGGAAGAAAGTCATTTAAATGGTAAATTGAAATTAAATACATAATTAAATAGGACATTAAGGCTGACAATTAAGACCAAAGCCCCCATGATGTGTGTTAAGCATGTTTTTCGCTGTATCTCCTTATTGACTTGAACCCCTGTGGAAAGACAATTAACTCTTCACGAAGCCTATAATTTCTAATGTTTATTGCCTGCTGATAAATGTCCCTGTTGTAACAGATTAGAATTTCCACTGGACCAATTTTTTCACACTGAGTGATATGTAAGGTGAAGTAATAAAAACAAGAAGTTTATTCCCTGGGGGCTTAGTTTGCATGAGACATATACATCAGTGATAGGGATAATGTTATCCTATGCCTATTAAGCTCTCTTTAACTGTGGGATACCAAAGGACATATCATTCCAGCCTTCGGGTATATCATTTGGACAGTGCCCATCTCCGTTTCTATAACTCTGAGCGACAGAAGCCTCGGGGGCATTAAGGGGCTTCATCGCTACCAGTGGTTACAGTGTGTTATAATCTTCCATTCTGACTTGTGCTGAGTTCTAAGCAGGGAAAGCAAAATTAGGATGCACCATTTCTAAAGTTTCTTGAGTTTGAATCTGTAGCCACCTGAATACAAGTACAGAGACTAACCACTAACCCATTGCACTCGTCTATTTGTCACTTTCCATACTGAGCATAACATCCAATTACAAGGAGCAAATGGAAATTTGATGTTAGGATTGAGCCTAAGTTACTTAAAACTGTAGTATGGTCCAAGAATAATTGTATAGTCAGTGAGCTTGTTTTTTTGAGTGAAGTTAAATGAAATTGCTTTGATGAAGATGAAATTTACAACTTGAAGGCATTATAAACACATTTACAAACTTTAGGCCTCCAAATCTTATAATGTCTAATAGCACATCTTGTTCACAGAATGATCTAGTTTTGCGAGAGAACGAGGTTAGGTCCGAGGCTTGGGTAGATCATAGTTATCAGTTTATTATGATTTGTGTCCGTACCTGCATGAGATCTGATGAGTTTGCTATGTATGTGATACAAACAAATGAGAGAATATACCCTAATGTTAGGTCAGAATTTTTGCTTAGAATCACTGCAAAGTTATTTTAGACAAAACTATGCGTTGCTGATTTGCCGTAAATGACTGAATGACAGTCTGAAGACATAATTCAACCTTTTAGAGCTCTATTTAGCATTAACTGTGCCCTATAATTACAAAAGTGATGTTGACAGGTTCATGCATTACATTCTACATGACTCATCAGGCGATGAGCAGTGTGACCTCTGGGAACATGTAGTACATTTGTTAGATAGGGATCAACCAAGCAACATTATTGTGAATGCAAAATGTTGTGTACAGATGGGAAGATAGTTGTAAAAAAAAATTGTTACGTAACGTTTAGAACTGTAATCTTTATGAAAAATTGTAAATTAAATATTACGTTTTTGACATCCATTCCTAACTTGTCATATACGTGGTAGCCTAAGAGGGAAACATGATATGACATATGGCAATAAATCATACGCACCTGATGTAATTATCAGGTTATTATATGATTTCTCTGAGGACCCATTTATTTTATTTAAGTTTGGCTCAGTCAAATGGTCAACAAGGCAATCAGAGATGGCATACTTCACACCGTCTTCATACTTCATACCGTCATGCTTTCAGATGAGCAACCCCTCCAATCTGACAGACAAGCATTCGGGAAGACTCAAACACACTTACCGGTACTGTACACAGGTACATGGCAAGCACACACATGCACACACAAGTGTGCACACACAGTCAGACAAACACACATACAAAATTTAATTATTTTGTAAATATGCATACAATGTACTGTCACACACACACACTCACACACACACACATACAATTGCAAATTAGTTACAATGTATTACACATGCTCACAGTGTGTACTCGTGACATATTACGCACACATACGTTCTTAGACACTTAGACACACAGACAATATACGATGTGCACTGTGCAAACACACAGGCATGTTCACCTAAAAAGTAACAAATTTTAAACTTAAAGATATGCTACATGCACTAACCAGCAGCATCAGTAAATCCCTAAAGGTATAATAATAATAGTGCACATTTCTGATGCTGAGACATTATTGAGAAACACAGACCATTTTTAAAAGAACTGTGACTGTGTTCTGGTATCTGGCTGAAATCTAAAGTTTTTGTCACACATTTACAACATAATGCCACTGATGCTACCTGTAGCTTGAATATTCAAATATTTTTGGGAATAAATTTGATGTCAATCACACGGCCTGTTCAGTCATACTTTATTTGTATTGCTTTATTATTGCATGCCTTATTTACATAAAGGAAATGACAAAAATATCCTGGATATCTCATTCGACATATGTGGGCTACATATGGCCCTGTACATAAAGGCTTGCTATATCTACATTCTTAACACAACCAACATTAAGCTTAAATTTAGTCCTCTCATCTATGATACCGTCTGGTACTAGGTCCTAAATACTCTTACAAGAGCTTTTCTTTTGAAATGAAAAGGTCGAACTCATTTCAGTGTCCCTGTTACTGTCAACACAGTGTGGCCAGCTATTAACTCCTGTTAGATTAATGGTCCCAAACCGTGATTGGTCAGAGTCATATCTGGCTCAACCAATCACTAGTCATTTCCATTCCCACCTCACCATTGACTCTCTAACATCACCATGGTAACCACAGAGAGTCCTCCATTGGGCAAGCATGAGATCTTGTCGTTGTCATGGTTATTGGTCCCGCGAGACTTTGCTTGGAGCGGGACTCGGGGTCATTGCTTGATGAGCGATCCCCCGTGGTCGTTTTGCAAAGCGCAGGTGTGTTCTTAATCTGCCTGTTTTTCCAGCAAAGTCCATTCATTTTCCCTTTGCTGGGTGTTTGGAGCATTGAGTGCCAGTTCTCTCTCTCTCTTCACATGTGGCTAAGGACAGATTTATATGTCCATAAAAGCTGTTTACAGAATAGAAAGGCCTCCAGATAGATCAACAGTTATTAGAGCGGTGATTTGAAAACAACAACAGTTTGGGATGTACAGCTGCTGTAAGAAGAGGTGGACCCTAAGTCGGTGGTTGGTCGGCCATCTTCGACTTAACAATCATCAAGGTAATCTTTACTAAAGAACTTGTCACCGAGGCTTGTTGTATTGGTACTTGTCATTTCATTATGCTCCGTCAAATGTGTTATCAGCAAGAGTGCATGTGGAAAGTATGTCCACCATGTTTCCACCTGTAATTGTGGTATTATTGTCTGTATCAGATATGCAGCAAAAGGGCATTTGTAAATTAGGTGACACTGTCCTGTGTAATTATTTGTCTAGATATAAATGGCTTAATGCATAGAGATGTTTATGTTTTATCATTGTGTATGTCCATTATTAAGTGTTACAATAATTGTGTTGATAACATGATACATCTATCAGATATACAGCAAAATAGTGTTTTGTTTTCTAGATGAGGTGACATTCATACAGTACAGTTACTGTCAGTGGCTTGAGCGCCAACGTGAGATAAATATGTCGCTCATGCCCTGATTCTGTAAGCACTCTGTGTCTGGAATGGCACAGGCAGCAAAGCATTGTCTGGCACATTAAGGCTAATTGCTTCTGGGATGTATACATGTACTACATGTATCTGGCAGCCCATTTGACGGTGCAACAAGTGGGTCTGTGTTTATACCTGAAAGATGTTCAGGTACAGGTATAGGACCTCGCACAGCAGTTTATCTATCATAGGTACAGGTCTGGACCTACATGTAGACACTAAGACACACTCATAATATAGATAAGCTTAACCAATTAGATATTAGCATGTAGCTGAGGCCACACCAATTTCAAATGTTGCTTCCTGAATCTGCCTGTCCATTTTTTTCATTTTCTGAGAAGCAATAAATTAATTTGGTGTGGCCTAATGTCTACTTTTCATGGTAAGTCTTTGTATTTAGGGTTTACATATTTTCAATCTCAGACTCAGAGTTTGTCATACATTAGTTCAACACTAGGGCTCCCCCATTGTTTGAAATTTGCACTGTGCTGATGATTATTTTATGAGTCATGGATCTAAATTTCCCAATCAGAATGAAAAGTGCTTTTCAAGTTTTCAAGGAGGAAGATTTACAGATACTGATTGTTTTAATGCATTGAGCTTGTATCCACCCACAACATTACAGTAAGTCACTGCCCCCAGTTCTTAAGCCTCCCTACATCTACCCCATCCTTCTTTTCTTTTAACTTGATCCTGATGTGGTCAACAGTACTGACAAGTGCATCAAGGTATGAGCCAAGAAATCATTTCATCTAAGGGCTAACAGCAACACTCATTGGGCTGCACAAATTCAACACTAGTTCTCCTTTATCTGCGGGGTAATCAAATCTGCTGTTGTATCAAACTTCATGTATTGTAGTTTGAAACCATCCGTCAACAGTTCACCTTTATCCAATTAGAGGTAACCTAAATCCCGTTTCAAACTACAATATTTTAAAATATTGAAGTAAACTATATCCTTTGTTACATTGTACATGAAACGACAATATTTTCAAAATCGCCAATATTTTCAAAATATTGTAGTTTGAAACCACCATCCGTCGACTTGATGTGATATCCATGTTTTTTTTTTAAACAATGGATGTCATGTAGGTTACCCCTGAGATAAATGTGAACATGCATGACTCATTTCTTGGTCCTTGGAACCTTTTTTTTCCAGATTTGGAAACAAAAACATGCACCATTTTAGCAGCCTGCTCATGTTGGCTAAAAGCAGTGATGACATCAGTGGCAGTCGTCATTCTCTCCTTGTGGCGGTTGATTGGCCATTATATGGAGGTCAGGCCAAGGTGAACTTTAAGTAGGTCACTGCGGTTGTCATCACAAACCATTTCCCTGGAAACAACACTTTCGACCTCCGCCACCCCGAGTAATTCCGCGTCCGCCCTCGAAATCCCTCCGAGTAGTCAATCAGCATTCTGGCGACAACAATCACCACAAGCAGTACGCGGTCAAACAGCCTCATGGTTTAGCTTCAACTGAGGGGGTCAGGGTTGGAAACAGTCATGATTTGTTGGATATTTTTGCCTAGACTTGGAAAAGACATGCCTATAGGCAGGGGAAGGTCACAGACACACACGGAGGTACCCAAAAAGAATGACCAATTAAACCACTCTTGACAGCCCTCTTGTCGACAATCTCTATTTTGCTAGTTTCAAATCCTCTCAAAACCGCAGGGAATTTGAATTTTCACAATTTTCTGGGGGATAATTCTGCCATTATGGAAAGTTGATGCATGCAGCATTTGTCTCATGCCTTTGGCATTTGCTAGTCAAAAGACCCCCACCCCCAATAAATCCTGGCTATGGGCATGACACATGAGCACAGCTTACCCAACCTACAACCATCTGTTAGTGTTATCCCCAGGGGACATTCTTACCACACTCATTAACAACCAAGATTGGTTGACAGTGGCATGCAGCCAGCAGTGGTCATCTCAAATTGAGGATCTCTGTAGGCACTGAAATGTTGGAAATAAAGTTAGCGTTGTGAAAAAAGGATTCTCTTTATTCAGTCACGTACCAAACTGATAAAGCTATTCACAGAAACAGTAATACTGTCTTTTTGATAACTAATCAACATGGTTGAGTTTCTCTCTGTCTGGAGTCCAGCTGTTGGGCATACACTGTAAGTTTGGGCTCTCTAGCAACTTTCTTTGGAACTGCAGGGGGCATTTCAGTTGCATTAAAGTGTTGCACACGTCCTTCTGGTCTTGTTACATGTACATGGTGACCATTGAGTAAGTAGTTCATTGCCTAGAACTGACCTCTGGCCTTACACTATCAGCAAAGGGATTAAAAACATTGAGTAGGAGGAAAATTTGCATCAACAGGTAGTACAGTCAACCCTGCACAAGAAACCATCTTTATACACTCATGTTAAGTCTAACTGGCCAATGTGACAATGTGGTCCCTAATACGTCACTTTTCCCATTGGCACAAGCAACAAGGATCCTGTCACTATTGACCACCTACCTGTCCACATAGACCAGGTGTTTTTGGTCCCCCGAGTGGTTTTTGTGGGCAGTATTGACTGCATCAACTCTCCCTAAAACTTCACCATAGAAAAGATATGAAGGCCCGCAGGCTGTGTTGTTAATGGCTGGTGGGTGGGTGCTAGATTATTGTACTACAGGTGCCAGACGTGATCAGGATTGGGTAATCCATTATGGGCTGTTGACACCTGCGGTGGCTCGACCGGGCCACATCAATCGAATTTGTTGGTTCTAGGGCTTGAGCAGGAAAATAATTGTAAAACATTTACACAGTGCTGTCCGTGGTACTGAAAGCATTGCATACAACTGATTTTCCAGATTTCACATTTCTTAGTTTTACATGTAGTCATGCAACATGCATGATGATGCCGATGCAGCATCAGTCATCTTTGAAAACCATCCATACAAACAGTTTGTTTGTCTCATTGTGTGTTCCCCCCGGCTTTGTACCAGAGACTGTCAGGATGTGAAGGCATCCAAATTTCTTGGGCAGACTGGTAGGATTGGAACGTTGACACATGGCCAAAAGTCAGGATAGCAAGAACAGTTGTAGACATCCAGGAGTGAAGAATGTAATTTGAATATAGACATCTCTGTGTTACATTTTGTCAAGAAATTTACAAAAACTCTTGACTATTTCAAGGTAGCATGGCATCTTTGCTTTACTTTTTCTGTTAACTCAGTTGCACCCTAGAGACCACCTGCAGTGATGTATACTCTCACAACATGATCAGGCATGCCCCTTTCTGAGATTACAGTGTATCTTTCATGATCAAATGCTCCAGACAGAAATCATAAAGCAGAGCTCCATCGTTATATATTTCTGTGGCCGTTATCACGTTTTGCCAGGCAAGGAGGGGGAGTAAGCCCTTATTACTTCTTAGCAGGCTCTGAAAAAGATGAATACATCAGAACTTAGTGAAAACCATGGGTATGATCATTGGTTATGGTTTATAAGGGATGAGTTGCATTCCAGTCCCTTTTCTTAAGCCAGATTTTCACTGTTGAAAGGACTGATGATTCAAAGACTCAAAATGGCATATGTAGGTAAATATGCAAGCTGCAGTAGTCTTAAACCATTGTAAGGCCACGGCAAGTAAATTTTAAGTATAACATCCTCTGTAGACTCCAAAGTTAGTGAGAAGGCAAAAAAAGAAGAGGGTGCCAGTGTCATCCATAGAATCTACTTGCTGTGGCCTAAATTCATCCTTAGGCAGCTTTAGTATCTGCATGTAGTTGGTAGCAGAATGTAGTAATTGCCCTTTGGGGATTTCTATAGTTAGAAAGACCAGAAGGCAACTGGCTGACTTTGATGTGGTAAAAATCATGCAAGGGTACACTAGAGAAATACAAAAACAAATCTTTAAGGTTAGAGTACAATCTACAATACATTTAAAGATTAAGAAATTCTGTTGGCATATTATTTCACTCTCTCTTTGAAATGGTTCTGTGTGGGGATCAAATGAACTACAGCCAGTGTCCCCTACATTATATATCAAAACAAAGGAAAATTAGCAGTTTGCACTGTCTTTTAGTTTGTAGTTGAAACTCAGAATTACCCAGTTGAAAAGCTGGTGTTGTATGCTATGTGATTAGTAATTACGAAAACTGCAAGCATAAAGATGCTGCATATATTTCAACAGTGTAGGTCAACTAAGGCCAGGACGCACTGACCTACATTTGTATAGGGCATCAGGTTACATGGACTAGAACGTAATGCACTGGGATTAGTGGGAACATATATTATAAGCGGAAAACTTCATGTATTTGTGCCTCTAAGCCCTAAAAAAGTTGTACGCAACGAAATGGGGCTACAGAAAGATGTCGTACTGAGGGATGACTGCAGGGAGAAAGATGTGAGTAGCTTGAGGAATGAGTCCAATCTACAAAATGTACTTTACATACATTTCAACAGTACTTGCTAAATGTCATAACCTTTATCTTTCATGGTGAATCAGGCACCCCGTCAGGATGATATTATAGATAGTCACAGTGATCTAGCGATGTCGTTACCAATTCATTAGTGGGGAGGTGATCAATCAAACATGTGAATGCATATCATGTGTAAACTGTTAACCTTTTTACTTTACTTTGAAGGCAAGTGTTCTTTTGGACTTGTCTTCCTGTACGTGTGTTTAAGTGTGTGTTTGTGCGTGTGCTCAGGTGTGTCTGTCTGTGTGTTTGTGTATCTAAGTGTTTGTGTCTGTATGTCCGTCAGTCTTTGTGTTTGTGTTTCTCTCTCTCTCTCTATTTGTTTGTGCACTGCATTACATACAATTGCTGCTAGAGGACACTTGCCTCTGGGAAGAAAAAAATCTTTGATTACCTTCTTTGTCATGAACGAAGTCAGCTGTCAATGTCAATGTTTTCCGCTAATTTACATGCAGAATTGCAGAATAGCATGTCAGCATTAATGCAAAACATTCCCAAGATTATCTAATGTGGGAGTTTCTCCCTTGTAAGCCTTTCAGAATGATAATGTTTCAAATTGAAAAATGTATTCTCTTGCAATGAAACAATAATTTGTACAAAACGACCCTGTCCTTGGTGCTGAATTTCTGTGATGATTGTCAGTTTTGTTTTCTATTGGATTGATGTCTACCAATCGTTGGCAGTTTGTTCTTCATTTGTAAAAAGTTTTTTGTTTAATACGACAGCATTTTTTATTCATGACGGGTTGGGAGCTCTCAGCTGTCTTTATCGGGTGGCAAGGACCTGCTGTTCTACTACTTTCCACTAGGTGGCACTGCAGCAAGGTGAATGCACTTCAATACATGACTGAGTCTGCATTTCTTTCTTGACTAGACCAGTGTAGATTTGATGACATTGTGCTATCATCAGCTTCAAATGAAAGATTGAACAAGTAAACTTAATAACCAAACAATAGCTACGAGCAGTACAGAAAGGAATTGAAGCTTGAGACAGTCCTGATGAAAACAGATACAACTGTAGGAGTGGTACCAGGGCTAATTTTTTGGATTAGGAGCACTATTGCACCTAAGGTAATAAAATTGGGTGCACCCAAAAATGTTTTGGGTGCACCATATAAAATGATCATTTAAAAAGAAGTATGTTGTCATGGCACGCACACATATACAGTTTTGGGGCGTCAAACATTTTGATGAACCAAAATCCAACATCAGATTCTTAAACAAGTACTATGACAGAGATTATATTACCTTTCTAACACTTAGATGTCAAGAATATGGTTAAAACTAGTTTATACTTTGATGTCTTTACAATATATTCACCTACGAAGATATTTGGGTGCAGAAAGAAATTGGGTGCACAGCTACAGTTTTGGGTGCATCAAGGTGCAAATGCACCTGGTATTTTGAGCCCTGGGTATAAAATTTGAATCAGAGTCAGGTACATGTAGTGGTTTTCTGCCTTGGCAGTGATATATGCAAAGTGAGTGTTACAGAGGGTCAGTTATCCTCCTACTGGTCCTGGGGGTTCATCGACCTTCCCAGGGGTTCGTTGACCTGACTCCTGCACATACAGTATATTCATTATCAGATATGATTGCTTCTGTTGTAAGCCAGATGCCGGATGTAATATACAGGAAGTGCAAATTGATATGTATGTCAAAAGAAATAGATCATTAATTCAGTCTAGATGATGGTTATTATCCCCCTATCTCATTAGGGATATCCCTGTACCTCAACTCTGGTAGCATCCTCACAGTTGAGTACCTTGTTCCTATCAATTGGTGACTTGAGATCTAGATATCTCAGTTCAGTCCTGGGAGGTCATCACTGTTAATGCTACACACACCTTTTGCATGGGAAGTAGAATGGGTTACAATGTTTAAGGAGGTGCCTTGAACACATTAAAGCGCTGCAACTCAAATGCAATACATGTAAGTCTTAGACACTTAGCTACTTTGTTTCATAATTCTTACAAATTGTTTCCCTCTTTACATGTAAACTCCAACTTGTGGACTCATCCAAACTTGAACTACGTAACTGTCCAACACAACTTGCGTGTGGGCACCTTCTCGCTTTGATCCATTAAACAGGTATGTCAAACTTGCTCTTGGGTTTAGAAGAATGTGTTCTTGGTGTCAGATGAATGGAAAGACAACTATCGGATGTGTGTGTCATGTCACAGAAATGCCATCTAGTGTTTACATTGAGTACTGCAAGTACATGTTTGTGCTATCTTACTGTACATGTAACTGACTAAGAGAAATGCCATCTGGTGTGTGCCTTGAGTATTGCATGAATGAATAAACAAATTAATGATTGATTTCTTATTGTGTCATGCATGTGGTGACAACCCAGGCTGTATGTGCTTATGATACACCATACTCATGAATTTTCATGTTACCCCAGTAGATTTATGAATTGGCCAGTTACATGTAAGCCCTATAGCCTAGGCAAAGTAGTGTGCTCTGCAAACATTTATCTGATTAAGGAAATTTTACGATGATTTCCAGTGATTCCATATAAAATTTCCAGAAGAGAAATAATATGATCAATATGTGAAGTCTTTCCTTTATGTAACTGAATGAATTCACAATCCTGGTATAAAACTCTTATAAAAGTGAAAAAAATGCTACAGAGGGTTTCAACGTTCCAGGGGATACAAACACTTCTGATGGTATGAAAACTACTGGGGGTAGGAAACTGCTGGGGGTACAAAATGTACGGACACTACTGGGTCTCAGACACTACTGGGGGAATGGACACTAGCAGGGGTACTGGCACCTCTGGAGGTACGGACACTTCTGGAGGCACTGACACTACTGGGGGTAGGAATGCTACTGGGGATATGGATCCGGACACAACTAGAGATATGGACACTACTGGGGGTACAGACACTACTGGGGATACAGATACTACTGGGAGTACAGCCACTTCTTGGGCTTGCGGGGGGTATGGACATTTTTGGGGTTATGACATTTCTGGAGTTTTAAGGACATTTCTGGGAATACAGACTGTGTTTACGAACACTACTTGGGGTACGGACATTTCTGGGGGTATGGACTGTGACTTCTTGGGTACAGACACTTCTGGGGTTTAATGGACACTACTGGGGGTACGGACATTTTTTGGGTACGGACACTTCTATGGGTATGGAAATTTCTGGGGGTATGGACATTACTGAGGGTATGGCCACTACTCATGGTACAGACACTACTGGGGGGTATGGACAGTTCTTGGATTACTGACACTACTGGGGGTACGGAAATTTCTGGGGGTACCGACATTTTGGGGGGTACGGACGTTTTGGGTGTACGGACATTTTTGGGGTAAGGACATTCATGGGGTACAGACACTACTAGGGGTACATACACTACTGGGGGCACAGACACTGGGATACGGACACTTCCTGGGATACGGACACTTCCTGTGGTACGGACACTTCTGGGGGTACGGACACTTCTGGGGGTATGGACACTTCTGGGGGTATTTACATTACTGGGGTATGGACAGTTCTTGGCTACGGACTCTTCTGAGAGTATGGAGAGTGCGGAGTCTATGTCTGGGTTCGGACACTACTTGAGGTATGGACAGTACAGTGGATAAGGACACTACTTTTTGGAGAGCAGGTTTTATACTCTTGGATGTAAAATTTCAATCTAAAGGAGTTGAAGACAATTCTAACATAGTCAAACAAAGGTAAGCCAAAGATGATACAAACTGAGTCATTTTGGTTCTTTTTGTTTGTACTTACAATGCACTGCTAAAGGATCCGGAGCTAAGTTTTGTCACTTGGGTGGGAGTACTAAATTTTAAATGCCGAAAAGTTCCATATATAGGCCTCCTTCCCTGTTGAGGGTGAGATAATTTTATATTCTCTTATATTATATATCCTCTCTAACTTCCCATTTGAACCTGTGGCATTTGCAGTCTAGGGTACCTGTGGATTGGAGATTGAAGGAGTGTCCCTGGTTGTGTTGGTGGTGGTGGAAAATGATAGTGAAGTAGCCATTAGCATTAGGTTTGCAATGCTTTTTGTTCCTAATTTCTTTTAGTGACCGGCTGGTCTTGCCGATGTATGTGTTTTGCAGTTGGTTTCTTCACATGTTAGTCTGTAGATTACATTGGCCTTGATACCCTTCCAAGGTTGCTCTTTTGGATGTACCAGTTTAAGCTGGAAGGTTGAGTGAGGTATGAAGTTAAAGTGGCAATGTTGAGGTTTTGGAATATCCATCTGAATATCCGTCTGAGTTTTCCCAAAACTCCTTTGGCATATGGAATGGTAATATTGACCTTGCTTCTGTCGGTCAATGGTTTGCACTGGAGTGTTTTCTTACTCTTAGATCTAGAGTGGTCCGAGGATCTGAGTGCTTTGTTGAAAGTGCAGTTTGGTGGCTACACTTCCTAGGCATCTCTGCATGAGGTGTCATGCCCTGAAAAGTAGATTCAAATGCCACCCTCTCTTCTGTCACATATGGGCAGAACATAAAGTATATTCCTTAGGTACTCTTAAGATTTCTTCCTACTTAATTTCATTCGTACCTTCTATCTACTTAACCTACTGTCATCCTATAGATCTATTTCCTCTATAGTTACAAAGATGCATGTTATATTTTTAAGATTGATTATCATTGTAATGCTTATCATGTATGCCATGTAAACATGCGTATCTCTGTATTTTGGGAGGTTACTGCTGCCGTCACTAGCATGAGCTGCCTAGGCTGACCCGTGTAATGTTTTTGTGTCACTGCCAATAAAGAAGAGAGAAAGAATTTTAGGCATACCCAGAATGTGGTGAATAATGTAACATTGCGAAGCATGAAGATGCATGGAGAAAGATGGCAATAATATGAGGGTTAATATCGTGTTAGGTGCCATAATGCCCATAGGAGATGTAGCTGTCAATTATAACCACTCAAGTCATTGAAGTCACTGAGTGTACGTGAGGAAAGAAGCAGTCTTCTGTAGTTAGTCTCAGTCTGTACATATTGTACTTACTTGTGGAATCAGGCAATATTGGCAACTACACTGCAGCTCACAAATATATACTCTTGAGAATGAAACAGCATAATTATTTCAATTACGTACACTTTGCATTATTCATAATCATGTAATGCTTTGTTTACTTCTCTGCAGTACATTCTTTTAAGAGCTTATAGGTGTTAGGTTTCAGATCATGTTCACTGTGATGGAATTTACATGATCATGAATGATTGATTTTGAAAGCTTTCATACTCACTAAGGTTAGAAGGGTGTATATTTTGTATACAATACAACTGTAAATGTCTAACTTCATTGCATAATACATTTGTAGTTAATACTTATTATGGTTGAAAGGAATCAGGGACTGTAAGCTGCATCTTAGTGTTATTTCTGGCACAAGCACTTTAACAGTGTCCCCTAATAAGCATTTCGTTATCAAATCATGTTTTGCCTTTTACTTTTTTAGAGAGGGATTAGTTATCAATGTCCCTTTTGGGAATTATTGATAACCATTCGGGTAGATTACTGTAAATCCATGTATCTTCACAGGGATTCAATTGGTAGAAGGGGGAAGAAGGTTTGTTAAGTTATGGGTGGAAAATGCTGTAATACAGTAAGGTAATCAGTTCAAATGCATATTTGCAGTAACTCGGAGTCAGGGAACTCACATAAAAAATAAAGCCACTGCCAAACTATCAAGATTTACAGTATACAATAAGGTTTGACCCGAATTACGCACCGTTGTAAGGTACAGCTTTATCATATTCCCCTTAAAGTCGATGAATGCTATTAATGTGGGGCACTCAAGTCATTAAGCCATAGCGCACGCTAATCTGATGTAGACGGATTGAAATTTTAATGGTTTCCGTCGCAACGAGTCATGCTCCATCTACCAGACTCTAACACCTCGGAGTTATACGACACAAAGGTTTCTTCCAAACGTATTTCAGGGTCATAGGAAGCTTTTTATCACATGTCTATGAATTATTCATAGTATTTCAAACTGTCTAACAATGATTTGTAAAGGTGAGAATCTTGGCAGGATTTCTGAAAAGAAAAGAAAAAAAATGTCCCCCCCCCCTTTTCAGAAGGCATGAATGGTATGATCTGTTGAAGACTCTTGTGCTTGTCAGTTGACAGGTGTGAGGCTTGGCTTAAGCACTGCATCATCTCACGTGGAAATTTTGCGCACAGTGCCAAGTTCTTGTCTACATCATTTCCCTCGCACGTCGTGCGGATGAGATTGTCTTCCTGACGGTGTCAGCCTGACTTGTTATTTTGCTTGAGCCCCTGATCCTCCATTTTGAGTGCTGTCTGAGTCAACCTTGTGGGGAAGTTAACTACAGAATTACGGGATGGATTTCGATGGTCCGGACTTGTACGGTAACGAGATTTGTTGTTGTTACCTCCATGAAAAATGGAGTTGTTGTTTGAGTGCCTGTGTGTGCACCTGCCTGTTTGTATGTCTGTTTGTTTCTTGGGATAGTTGTCATTATAACTTGAGATTGGCTGAATGGATTGTAATGATATTTGGTACATGGCAAAGCCTTGGGAAGACGGAAGTCAAGGTCAAGTTTGGGCCTCCTGATGACTGTCCATGGTACAGCAGCATAACTTCTGGTTTTTGTCTTTTGCCCTGGGCCAGTGTAACATGCCAGAGTATGCAAACATGTACCCCAAATCAGAATTATAATATACACACTGGCAGGTATATTTGGACCAGGGGTATATTCTGGCCAAATTCACTGGCTTTGTAATTTCACGTCATATGCCTTCTCTTAATTAAAACATTTTAAAAATATTTCTGTTAACCATTTCTCTTTATTTGCTTTGTGCCATCCCGATGTCATTGTACGTATCAAACTGTATTTGCTTAGATTAATTCACTCATCCATGTGATTATGTTGCTAATTTTAGAAATTGGATCAGAGTGTCTTCTATCAATATTCATTAGATGGAGTGAAATTCGTGTTTCAATTTCAAATCTGGATTAGATGTGTTGAACTAATAATTTGACTTTGAGTCAGAGAAATTTCATCTAGAAATGTAATTTCATACATCATCAATTATGCATGCAAAGCAACTTTTTGTAATTATGATAGTGCCCAAATCGTTAATTTCCGAGACATACAGTATGTATACTGTGCCTAAAATATGTGTCAAGTTCCTTAAAAATGAAACTTCAAAGTCAGGGTGCGTATTTGATTTGAGATAACTGTTAAGATCAAAGGGAAAGGGACCCATAACTGCTACAGTACAACGTTAATGTTTCTTCTACAAATGAAATGGGATATAAGCACTGCCTCTGCTACACTGCCAAATTTGAGCCACTTGGAAGGTAATTCACAAGACGATGCCGGGGAAAATAGAGCGGTTTTGCAGACTGAAGCAAAGTCAGGAAAAAGAAGTCCTTGATTTCGGCAGAATTACCCATGGCAAAGAGAAGAAAACACTTTAAATTTGAATTGATCTGGACATCTGGTACTGTACGTGTAACAATATTTTTTCAAAATTTGTAGAAAAAAGATTAGTTAATTAAGTTTTCCCATAATGATTTTTCATTTTAGTCCAACAGATTTGTCTATGAGTGGACATATTGTATATACCAAGGTGCATGTATCTAATAATATTTTAATCCAGAAAATAATTAAATCGTAAATAAATACAATTCTGTACCTACACAAAAAAACAGCAAAGCTTAATATATAATAAATGTTTTAAAGCTTTTATCCTCCTGTTATTTTGACATTTCATCTTGAGGAACCACTTTTTAAAGTCAGTGATACATGTACTTAATATCAACTTTTCTCAGCCATTCTAGACAGCTTGGAGGTAACGTAATAACCACTGGAATTTTAGCAATTTTGAGCTCAGGCTTTTAGCCTGCCAGGCATGCGTCATAGTGTCAGTGCCTTTCTGAGACTTAATATAACAAGATATTGGACGCACTAGATGCCCTTACAGTGGGGAGCAGATCCTCTGATAGGCATAATATTCTGATTGACCAGGGATGCTACTAGGTCATTTGTGGTCATACACAGTCTTCTACTGTGACCCTCTCTGACAGTAATTTTGGCCCTCAGGATACCTTAGAATGCACTGTTTTAACTTAAGATTCTTGACAACTTGGCGCCATTGAAGGTGAATGCCCCCGGATCCCCCCTCAATAGTCGTGCCTTTGTCACTTACCCCAACTTGCCAAGAAATTTGGACAACCTATAACAAAATTTCGCTAAATCTCGTGTGTTCTGACGAACTTATATACATTACCTTATACACAGCATTCTTCATACAGAACAAAATGATGACCCTCTGCTGTGAAAACAGTGTCATGTTAACCTTTAGCATACTAAGGTAGCCACTTGATACTAGATGTGTGTTGGTTAAGGGTTATGCAGCAGGGAGAAGATTGAATCCCCACGACTTGTGATTGCCCTGAGATTGCCAGAAGTTCACCCTGACAGATATTATCAGTTCCTGCTGGAATTTTTCAAAATTTCCCAAAATTGCTATGGATTGTAATGAAGTTGTTTGAAATGAATAACTGACTGAATGAAATTAGCTGAAATTGCGTTGGATTTGGAAATGATTGTTTGGAATTTGCAGAAATTGCTAATAACACTTATATAAGCGCCCCTGCAAGCATTGTTATTCAATGTATGGACAATTATTCAACATTCCCACACACAGAAGCAGTTGCTTAGCATTTATGTAAAACACCTAATGTACACAGTTACAATGCAAAGTTTGAAGTGTTTCTGCATCTCACACAAAATATTCTGCATTTCATCAGATGTTCATGCATGTGTGTGGCGCTGTGTTGCGTAACGGTAGGGTTTTAATGTTTGCCTCAATCCCCAGAGGTCCTGAGTTTCGGTCCCCATTACACATGTATGCTCTGATGTTGTACCCTAAAGCCATTAGGCACTTAACACAAGTTTCCTCACTTCACTCATGCAGAAATGAATATTACCTAGCTTCTGTAGGCTAAGGGACGTCCCCCGGCTAGGACTTTTAATGGAGGTTACCCGTGTTTGAGGACAGCCACACCTCGAGCACGTAAGAGAACCCATCACACTTACCAAAAGAGTTGGGGCCCTTCCCGGTGTGAGTGGATTAATTAAATGAGGCTGAAGATGCAGTTTGTAATCTTCAATACAAACCTGCGTGTTACACCTTACTGTGTTTTGCCGGGTAATATTTTGTAATTTTATAAACAACGTGAAACAAACAAAAACAAATCACTCTGAAACAACTGAAGGATCTATTATGTAGCTGCTGTATTTTACATCTTTCTGTGTAGGAAAGATTGTCTACATACCAAGCTGTATGCTAGAAATTTGACCGCACCGCAAAACAATATTCTATTCCAAGACCAAGGGATTTGATAACATCAGAGCTGCTGCAAAAAGGAATGATGGATTGGTTATCTTAGTTGCAGCCTTATCCATTCTATTGTAGTTCCAGTTCACTCCTCTGTTTGCTTCTATGCAAATAGCCTGGCACTGTCTCCATTGTAATGTTTGGTCCTTAAACTTCCTGCATTATTTTGAGAACCGATTGTTTCTTAGAAGCGGTGTATCGAGCATTGAACTCTCAAGTATGAACCTTATTGCCAGTGTGTCATCCCATTCTGAGGGCCATTCAACTTAGAGCCAATCAGATCTCTTAACTTTATTTTGGTTGAATATTCAAATACCAGTATTTTTTTCTTTTCAGCAAGGAAAACAATCAGATAAAGGGAACGGGAGCTAGAAAAATATGAAGTTTGTATGGTACTCAGTAAGAAATACAGATTAATAATTTTAATACATATAATTATAGCTATTTTCTCAAGAATTCTCTAAATTACCAGAAGCTTTTACGTGTTCCAATGAGTACATCATCAGTTAAATTTTGATAAGATACCTTAAGTAATGCCACCAGTATGAAATAACTTATTAGAATTTAAACAGGTAAAATTTCAAGCCCAGCAGAAGTGAAATATATTAGAATGTTGTAAATGTATATAACAGCTATTGTGTATAGTCAATTTAAAAGAAAAATTGATATAGTTTAACAGATTACTGTAAATGTCCAAACTTTTGAGATGGTTTAATGCGACAACCCCTTCACCCTTGAAATTGAAGCCACTGGAGAGATGCATTCCTCCTCTGCCTGCCTACCCCACTGTTGTGACTGCAAGCTCAAATTCACTGCTTGACGTGAGATTAAAGCCCGGCAAACCTAGGGGGATTTACAGTATCCCATGTGGTTGTTTCTTCAAAAAAGACACTCATCCAGGCACTCCAGACAGACCGATCGCCTGCTGATGTTCTTTCTGCACAAGCAAGCCAGCACAATGATGATAATCACCACCAGGACAGCCACACCAATACCAATGCCTAATAAGCAACACAAGACAAAGTTTTCAATTTGAATAGTTACGTTGAACTATGTCACTTTCAAGTTTTGAATTTGATAGCACAAAAAGTGTTTCCTCAGTCTGTAATTCTAAATACTAAATGTAATACAAAACTTGGGATTTACGATTTGGTAACATAAAAGAATTATGGATTAAGTCATCTGAGCATCCACATCACATCAAAATATATACATAAAGTTTGATATAATATTAATATCAGTCATTTGTTTGAATGGATATTGATAATATCTAAAAAGTTGCAGCAAGACTTATGAAACTGTTGAAAAATAGGCGACAGTTTACATATGATAAACAAATTTTCCCTTTTTACATCTTAGTAAATGCCTCTCACCTGCCCCAATCAGGCCAATAGCCTACAAACGCATGTCCTACAAAACTAACTTGAAATAATTTTTGGTAGGGGAGGGGTTAGTCTGGTACATAGCTCCTGAGTTTTGTAACTGCTGGCATTGAATGATTGAGCCAGCGCTTACTATGATATGGAGGACGTTACCTCGGCTAGTGAGGGGTATAACACATTATACAGTGTACAGAAACAACAGAGTGAATTTGTAGTAAGTTCTTGTCTTGTATTTACCTATGCCAGTCCAGTCTGTCCCTGTAGCAGGAGGATCAGTTGGTAGGTAGGTGGTTACATTGGCCATCAGATTTGAGACTGTCGACATTTTTGTTATGTAGCTTTGCTAGACTGCAACAAGAAGAAGAAATTCTGAAACGTCTGTGGTGATTGATTAGCTTATTTTAGAATTCTATTATTTGAATTTTATACATTCAAGTACAATTATTGTTGCGCTGTATACGTACAGCAAGGCCACATTGTATGATAAACCTGTGATAAAGGCAGCAGAATAATGGGGAGCTAACCTATTTTTCAGCATATGGACCACTAACTTTTCCTTATGAAACGCTTAATGTAATAACTTTTCAGCATATTGTATGGCAAATTTTGATGGCAGACAAAACTAGATTTAGTAACATACAAATTGTTTTATCTAATAAACTATCAAGGGCAACAGCCCCAAGGGGTGTTGCCCTCATAATTTTCACCACGAGCTCCGAGTCATTCGGTATATGTAGCTCTGGGGACATCTAAAAATAAGAACCCAGTGAAATGCCATTTCCTGCATTTTGGGGGTAGATTTTGCTTGCAGACTATTAAAGCTAAATTTAATAACATAACTGAAGGTTAGAGAAAAAGATTTTTGATTGCAACAACTGGCACACGCCCACATATTTTCACCATGTCGTCTGGAGTGCCTGAGGCACATTGAGCCATTGTATTAGTGGAGAGCTACTACTGGTCCAGAGAAATTTTGAAATCTGGACCCTCTGAAAAGTAAAATGCCATCTCCTGCATTTTGAGGGACAAATTTTGCTGGCAGAAGACGCAAAATCTAGTGAGATTTCTATTACAGAAAAAGATTTTTGAGGGCAATGACCCACGCCCCCAAGATACTTTTACTAGTAATGTTGTCGTGACTGCCTCTAGGCGCTAGTCGTCACAAGGGGAGAGGTCCAGAGAAAGTTTGAAATCTGGACCCCCTTACATTCCATTTCCTGCAGTTTCTGGGGCAAATTTTGACAGTATACTAGCTTAAGGTTTAATGAAATTTCTATTAGAAAAGAATACACAAGGGTCACAGCTTGATTTGGGGGGGGGGGGGAGCAGTGATGCTGTAACTGAACCACTGAAAGTTTCAGAGAGCACACTAAAGTTATCAAATTTCCATGCCAAAAGACGGAATGTTCAAATTTTTTTTTTTAAATTTCATCAGTTCAATACATGTACATTATTTAGATGTACTAGACTGCATGTAACTATTCAACATTAGTGAAAAATCATTAATTTTTTTTATAAAGTAGATGTCATTAAATAGCTTGGTTTTAAAAACGTACTTAAACTTAAATGACATAATGCATTGGGTGGAAAAACGGGATCCTCTTTTAGCAAATATCTTGTATGTGTTTTTGACCAAGCTAATTAACGTTACATTCTTCTCATGAAACTATGTCCTAACTTGCTACATGTACGGAACTCTTGTTTGTGATATCAATACAAATCTTATAAATTAAATGTAGTAGTAAACCACAATAAGGCACAGGTAATACTGACTCAGAGGTAATCCACTTGAATGATATCCTGAAACTTGTGAACAGTCATAAATTAAAGAAGCTGAACTTTCTTACCGTCTGTGGGTGCATACAGTTTTCCACCAGTGTGTGCTTTGAGGTCACAGGTTGAGTAATTAATAAGGTGTGGTGCTATGATAATGTTAAATTTATCCTAAACCTGTTAGACCACCAGTAGTGTTCATTATGGAGGGTTAGGTAAGAGAATGACCTTTGTTTAGCTGAGTGAAATTATGTACAACCTTATGCTCAGTATGCTTCATAAATCATACAGAACAATATCATGACCCTCTGCTGTGAAAATAGTGTGACAAAGAACCCATCACACTTACCTAAAAAGAGTAGGGGTCCTTCCTGGTGTGAGTGGATTGATTAAATCAGTCGGGATAATTTTTTTATGCAGTTTGTAATCTTCAATGCAAACTTGGTGTGTTACACCTTAGGCCACACCAATTTAATTTCTTGGTTCACGGATTCGCTCTCTTCTATTTTTTGGAAATAAAAATAAAAATTACCACTCAGCAAATTTTCACCATAAATGAAACTATTCACCAACTTTCTGGCGTAGCAAACATAAAAACTGACACTACTTTTGTAATTTTCAATGAACAGGTGCTGTTACTGTACAGTAATAGTCTTTTGTACTTTTTTCAAGCTGAAAACTTTTTATTCTTTATGTTTTGGATTAGCCCTTACCTTTACCCCAACCATTTTACAATTTTTATTTTTATTTCGCCCTCTCGCTCCATATTTTTTATGAAAAAATCCGTGAACCAAGGAATTAAATTGGTGTGGCCTTACGGTGGTTTACCAGGTAAATTTTGTAATTTTACAAGCAATGTGAAACAAACAAAAACAACTACTCTGAGATAGGGATCTATTACATGTAGCTGTATTTTACATCTTTCTCTGTAGGAAAGATTGGTTTCATACCAAGTTACATGGTAGAAATTTGACTGCACCGCAAAACAATATATTCTATTCCAAGACCAAGGGATTTGATAACATCAGATCTAGAGCAAAAGGAATGATGGATTGGTTATCTTTGTTACAGCCCATCCATTCTCTTCTGGTTCCAGTTCACTCCTCTGATTGCTTCTATGCAAATGGCTACTAGATATCTCCAGAGTAATATTCGGTCCTCGTGTTCTGTGTTATGGTCTGTGCACAACTGGCATGTTTATACAAAAAAGCCTACTAGTAGAGTTTAATTCACTGTTACAGTTGAAAATGGCTATCGGCATTCACGGTGTCTTCCATCCGTGCCAAGTAGCCAGCCCAGCATCTGGATTGGAGTGTGCTGCGACTGTTAGCTTGCTTATATCCTGCCATTTGATGTCCATGATGGAGCAAAGACTTCACTGATGGAATCGTTCCAAGAGCTTTACTTGTCTCCGCTATAGAATCCAATTCTCAGATCCATAGAGAAGGGTGGTGACAATAGCTGCTTTGTAGAGCAGGATTTTGGTAGCCAGACGTAGTTCGTCGTTTTTCCAGACACGTTTCTATAGTCTAACAAATGCAGTGCTGGCTTTGGAAAGAGCACTATACTAAGACCAGTTTAAATAGAAGCTTAGTGGCTGCCGGCGACTAAGTAACATGAATGACGACTTAGGCAGTAAAGAGTGCGCTGTCCATCTATGACATAGAGGAGAGAAAGATGTTCAACCCTAAAATTTTTCAGAGTTACAGCGTGCGTGATGAGTCCTGAAGTCAGTGTCCCTGCCTCTAGATGTAGATCAAGAGGTTGGAAGTTTGACTCCTGGCTGTTGTCATTCAATGCACGCTACTGGAACTTAAGATGGGACGCTAAGCACTGGTCTACTGTTCATTATACTTGCTGAAAAGTCTCAGCTAGGGGAATCTCTGAATTACAATGAACCTATTCTGTACAATCATGTACATTATGTCTTCAGTAATATGACCAGTGGAAAAAGCTCTTCAGTGAATTAATTTTGCAAACTGATATTATCATGTTTTCCCCGACAGGGAAAACATTCAATGTTTTTGCTGGTGTGAGCTAATATGACTGCCATGACATGTAACTGTTTAAAAACCAAGAAAATGTAGGGTAGACAGAAACCAATAAAGCAATAGAATATTTTTTTATAATATATATGAATGTTTAGGGTACTCAAGGTGTACATTGTAGATGAGACATATGTTCTAAAGGTTATGCCATGATCACAAAGGTGAAAGTACAAATGATTTGAAACAAGCCCCTTGGGAAAAGGGTGTCCTGAATAATATATGTAAACAGAATGTATGCATGTGGCCTTTAGATCATGTGTTGTGACTCAGGTCAGGTGACCTTGGTACATTTATATTATAAGATGTTACTGGTAATGACTTTTGTCAAAGAGTTTAAAGAGTTTTATAAAAGTGAAACTCTGAATTATATCAGAAATTCGGAAAGGAGATTGGACAAGTCCATCGGCCAAATTGAAAGTGCCAAACTGCTGATCGGGCAATAATTGGATGTTCAGGACTGTGCCCGAGTGTGTAATTTTCGCACGCATGGGTGTGATTTTTCCACAGATACATGTACAATGTACAAGTGGGAAGACATCGGTCCACTAATTTGAATTAAAGGATTTCCTTGCTGCAGTAAAGATGCATTTGTATTGTCGGCCTGTGGAAAATTTGATTGTGCTAGTAGATTTGTCCAACCGCAGGAAATATACCACAGGGGTTCCTCATATGACACAACCAGATGGCATGCACTTTCATCACTTTTATGCTTCATTGGCGTGTGGCATGTATTTAACTCCCCTGAGAATTGACAGTGACACGTGATGTGTGTAATTCCTTGCCAAGTGTGATGCTGACACGCAGAGGTTAACACACACACTCTCTCTCTCTCTCTCTCTCTCTCTCTCTCTCTCACACACACACACACACGCACACGCACACATACACGCAAATACAAACACACACACAAACACACATGTGCGCGCACACACGCATACTAGTACACACACATACACTCAGAAACACACCCACTCACACACAGACACATCCACGCACACCCACACAGTCACACACATATACACACACACATACACACACATATGCACGTATACATACACACACAGACAGACATGCACGCACACACACGGACAGACATGCACACACACACACACACACACGCACACACACACATACGTGTGTACACTCACAATCAAGCACTCACAATCAAACACACACAGACACACAGACATACAAACACGTAAGGACTCCCTATGGGTTTGCCTGCTTCCCCAGTGTAGCAACCCAGATAATACCCCTGACCTTATTATGTACCCTTTGGTCTGGTTTGGGCAGGGGCATGTTCTACCCTGCAATACCTGTTCCATTATGTTATTTGTCCCATAATTTGCAACCTAAAGAGCATGTCACAATGCGTCACAATCACAAAATGTTTATTATGATCAGTCTATGGACATGCAGGGAGGTATTGTTTTCTGTCTAATGTGTGTGCGTCCATAATTATTTTAATATTTTGGAGTGACAGCTTTGAGACAGAAGAGGAATTAGGAAATGGACAGAATATAGTTAGGAATTCACAATAATGAATAAAGCAAGAAATCGGAGGTATGAAGTCTTTGATTTCTCATTACAGTATACTCTCCATTATGCAAAGGTCCTACTTTGCACAATCTGTATCCACTGTGAAGAATATTGAACCTTAACATTATGCTAGATGTTAATAACATTGTCTGTGAAGGCATTATCAGGCACTATGCTCAGCCTAGAATTAAATGTAAGTGTACACAGTGGTTAGTTGAATGTCCAAAAGAGACCTCTAGCAGGTAGAGTCGGTGTGACAGGCTCTATTTTTATCTTAAAGCCCAACTGAAGGCCCCAAATATATCTACCCTGTGGAACCCCAGGGTCTTCTATCCATTATGCCTGTTGGTAAGTGTGTCACTGCAATAGTCAATCATTCTTTGGATTTTGAATTGCGCTAGCTGCTTTTTACTCAAATGTTGGGTGAAATATAGCAAAGATGCAGACAAATTCTCCCATTGTGGTAGCTGCAAAATAGAAGAATTTCGTGTGTTAGCACAGTGGAGTAGTATGCTATTTGTGTGCAATAATTGTCCTATTTTTGTGCTCCTAGATGTTTTTTTCTGGAAGTCATTGCAATAAGTCATTGCCTCTTTCAATTTTTGAAATGAATAATTGACCTTTGAACCTCAGATACCCACCTGAAAATATGATGCTTGTCATCAGTAAAAACATGAAGCCTTTGGGTCAGTTGATATACTGGTGGTCAGTATAATGTTTAATATATAGTTCTCCAGTTCAGACATGTAGATATGATTCAACTACAATTTAACAAGAGTCTTTTAAAAGCTTTGAAAATATTAGTTGCATAATTCATGAATACTGTTACAGTTAATGTTTGCTGTGCATAAATTTTGTGGCATGGTTCAATTGAAAAATTTGCAAAATCTTCGAGTTTGCTGTTCAACCAGTTGACGATAGTTCACCTTTATTCGCGGGGTAACCTATATCCATTGTACCTAAAAAAAGGATATTTAGGGATATTACGTAGATGGATGGTGGTTTCAAATTGCATTTTGTTTTCTCAAAATAATGTAGTTTGAGACCATCATCCGCCGACTTGATATCCCAAAATAAACTGGTGTTAAATACAACGGATAAAGGTTACCCCGCGAATAAAGGTGAACTAGCGTTATATAAATGTAATGGAATTATGCTTAGTACCTGTTTGCAGGGGTGATAAGTGTGCCATCAAGCCTTGAACTTCATAGATGTTACAGATATTTAGAGATTTACAGTAGCCAACAACTGGTATGGGAATGATCCAATTATGGGGGTGTGATTAGTCTACTTAGGCTATTATTGTCAGATGTGAGTTATTTTTAGCCTTAAGAGTAATTCAGTTAAAGATGTTTGTATAAAATATGATATATAGCCAGATAGAAGAAAAGGTTTCTATCAATAAAACATGTAATATTTGGTGGGACAATGGTTGGCCATGCTTTATATGAAATGACAGATTATCATAAGCTCGTTGCTCCCAATCTATATGTTAATGCATTATGAATAGCACTGTGTATATGACTCCAATATTCAGTCCATATCTAGGTTCTATTTTAGAACTGTGAAATTTGATTACTCTAGTGCCGTTACATTGAGCCTAGTGATAATTTGTCCCCATTTAGCCATTTGGCAAGCTGTATTACTTGAAGTGAAGGAAATATCTTTGAAGTAATTGTGGAATTTTTACTGATTATTAGTCATATTCTCTTTACTGCATTCCACTCTGCTCAGTACAGTCCTTAAATCTATGGGGGCCTGCATCCCCTCTTTCTGTAAGACATAATCACAACGGTCTAATTTGGTATAATTTGTAATCAAACAGTTCTAATTCACCATAGAGCACAATCTGTGGTTAGCTGAATGCCTTTGGGATGTTTATGAGTCTACTGTAGTGTGGAATGAGTGCCGATGATTTTGCGCTATTCGTCAATGCACTTTAATCCCCCACAAAGACCACCATATACATGTGGGTCACACTCAGGTCCCCTCTAGCCATGCAGAATGCCAGAATGTTGTTAAGGCTTTTGTTAAGTGTTAACAGAACCATTAATTCTTGCAATATAATATGATCCCAGATACAGGGTATGTATATATATTAAAAAAGGGCTTGTCCTTTTGCAGGGCTCGAAATTCATTTTGGGGATTAGGTGCACTGGTGCACCCAGCTTTAAAAATTGGGTGCACCAAAAAAATTTTGGGTGCACCACTTAAATGCAAGTAGAATGTCAGAAAAACCTAATAATAAAACTCAGTTACAAGCTGTTAAATTCTTAAACAAGTAACACGACAGACATTTTATTATCTTTCTAACACTTAGATGTCAAGAATATGATGTATACTAGTATACTTTGATATCTTTACATACATAAGCCTATGAAAATATTTGGGTGCACCCTGTGCACCCACAGAAAATAATTGGGTGCACAGCTCTAATTTGGGGTGCACCTGGGTGCACATGCACCCAGTATTTCGAGCCCTGTTTTGGAACAAATTACTGAGTTTGTTGATTAGCATTTTGTGACCATTTTCAGAATCTTTAGATGCAGGGCAATTTCCTTAATGTTATTGTGGTGTGCGACCTAATTTTTGAAAATCTTCATTGTATGTGATACCTGTATTCCTGGTCTTTCTAATATGTCTCTTACTTGTTTTAGTCTATGTCAAATAAGTGCAGAATGATTGTATGATGACCCTTTGGAGTATCATTATTACCCGGTAGTGTCTGTGAAACCAGTTTTATGATTCCTGTTGCACTAAAATAGTTGGATGTACAATTTGGCTGTTATGATCATGATTTTGATAATACGTATTTCATTGCACAATAATTGTAGTGGAAACAATGCATGGCAAATTGCTATACCGCTCTCAACAACAAGTGTGAAATTCCATTTATTTTGACATATGGTATGCTATGCAACAGATTATGCAGATTTATTGCAACATTATGTTTGACCATAATAAATTCCAATTCTTATTTATGTCATGTTAGATTTAGAGGGATGTTGTGTTAGATTTTGTTGCATACATTTCTTAATAATGTTGTCTCATTTCATTTTTTATTTTCTATTTAATTAATCTCAATAACTTTACGTTAAAAAAATCTATATTCTATTTGCATTTTGTTATTTCATAATGTTTGACAGGGATATAATTTTCCTTGATACAGACCATAGCATGGAATCTGATGCATTTCTTAAAGAATGACCTTTTTAAATGAGGGTACATCAATGGAATCCTTTGCTTTTCTTTTCTTGAAGCATTTACAATTTAAAGATTGGTGTGCTGGTATGTGGTTACCATACCCGTCTATATTCTGCTTCTCACTATGGTATATGACAAACTGCTCATCACATTTGGTGCAATGTTTGGAATCACCCCCCTGTCAAGCATGGCCCCCATACTGTATACCCATATGGGTTGATAATGGCGAGTGAATAAATTATGATGATACCTTCAAATGAACCAATGGGTGGAGAGATTAGGGGAATGTTATTACAGCTAGTGTGTCCCCGGCCTATGTTGCCTTCTGGTGGTCAGGATTGTGAGGTTTTCTCCTGAACCAGCTAAGGACGGCGTCCATCCTTTTTGTTGTTGTGTAATCGTGTAAGTACGGCTTCATTATAGACATCTCAATACGTTCGTGTCTGAAAATAATGACCATGATAGATATAAGATACATTGTTGGTGATCTAGAGTGATTTTTTGGCTCTATTTTGGGTTGTAGGTTGTCCGTTAACATGAAATCTTCCATATCCTAGCCCCTATGGATGTGTAACGCTTGAGGTACATTTTGCACACTGCTATATCGTGGACCAGTGAACACCATGTATGGCTGAAACGGCCTCCATTGAAATACAGGATGTTGTTATGTTACATCACAAATACAGGCATACCTATACTAGTGAGGAATTTCTCACTTTGTGCTCTATATGTCAGCATTTTATAGCATGCATTTTTCAGTTGTGGCAGAGAGGTACAAAAAGGGATTGTTGGTTTTTAGATAGTTATGATTTGGACTTCCAATTTTGATATCATGTGAAGATACGGTGTTTATGGTCAATCGATAAATGCCGCACTGTATTAGCTCAGTGGGTTTAAGGCACTAAAGATGAGGGGAGTAATTGCATGCAGCATTTACTAAGGTTATGAATATTTACTCAGCACATAAATAGACAATGTTGACATTTTTTAGAATAATTAATATGGCCATTTCTTAATGTTTAGACAGAAAATTATACTATGTTTTACCATTCAAAACAATTTTCTAGTGCAAATGTGTAATCTGCAAATGATTATATTACACTGGAATTTACATAATTATCTTTCACGTTTTACCAATCAGTTCCTATGGCACAGGTTCCATGATCTATTATATTTTGTGAATAAGCCTTGTTAGGTTTGCAGGTCACAGGTAGATATATGTTTATTTATGGCCCAACCTATCATGTAGGGGAAGAACCCATTATATTCAGGCCCTGGGGAGTTATCAAAACAAACATTGACCTGGTAAATTTCTTCAAGGTTTTGTCATGAGAACATTATTTCATAATTTATCACAACTTTTTTTATCATGCTGGCATTTCTGGCTTATGTATTTGTCATGTTAGTGCTCATAAATTGAGCGTGATATTTTGCAGGATGTGAATTCCCCAGACACCGGTTAGCATAGAAAGCAATAGGTTGAATGTAGCATTTTAAAGGTTGCATTTTTGGTCAGTTGGCAGAGAGCATCAGACAAACTAATAGTGATAGGTTAATGATTTATAAGTTCTAGAAAGATAGGATTTTTTTTACATTCCAGAAGAAATGTTTGGACACCCCAGTTGCTATATTTTTTACTGGGTGGCTATGAGTATGAATTTTCAGTTGTAGATTTGAAAAAAAATGATTAAGAATTTATGTTTTAGAGTTAACTCGGATAGCATTAGCATCAATAAGAGAAAATTTTATATCATTTGAAATAATGTTTCAGAAATACATTCATTTCTTTTTACAATTTTAGTGTTTTTTTTTCATACCATCCTTTAGTGGTCTGTTTGCTTGGCGTGAAATTTGAACAGCAAATAATATATTGTCAGGAACATAAGTGTAAAAAGGGTGGAAGATCTATCCAGATTTGCTTTGTGTCATTTAGCCTACTTTTACCATCCTAATCAGAAGATCAGTCTCTCCAGAGCTTCTTTGGAATTGCCAGATGTAACCGCTGGCCTATGGCCATGCAAGTTCTATCTTGTAATACCATGGTATTGGGGATAACATCATTAGCTCTGATCCAATCATTGATCAGCCTTCATCATGGGGCAATGTCCCTATTGTGCCAAGCTATTTTCTTGCTTTTTTGTTTATGTCTTATGTGTTGCAAGCAGGGATATTTTGCTGTATATGCTCGAGCGTGTGTCTAGGTTATGGTACATGACCACAAGTAAGGCTAAATATGGACAAATTCCTATGCGGATAACTCTTGCCAGTATGCAAACAGTGTTTTTTGTTTCAGTGCCTGTGATGTGGATAGTTTCAGTACCAAGGACAGGCATGTTTGGTTGTGAGTGGACTGTGTTCAGCAACAATGACAGATGTGGTTATCTGTGTGTGGATGGTGTTTAGCAACAGGGATTAGGTATGTTTACCTGTGTGTGGATGGTGTTCAGCAACAGGGACGGGTATGTTTACCTGTGTGGATGGTGATTAGCAACAGGGATGGGTGTGTTTACCTGTGAGGATGGTGTTTAGCAATAGGGACAGGTATGTTTACCTGTGTGGATAGTGTTAAGCAATAGGGACAGGTATGTTTACCTGTGTGGATGTGTTTAGCAACAGGGACAGGTATGTTTACCTGTATGTGGATGGCATTTAGCACCAGGTACAGGTATGTTTACCTATGTATGATGGTATTCAGCACCAAGGACAGGTGGGTTACCTGTGTGTGGATTGTGTTCAGCACCAAGGACAGGTATATTTGCCTGTGAGTGGATGGTGTTCAGCAACAATGAGAGGTGTGGTTATCTGTAAGTGGATGGTGTTCAGCACTAGAAATAGGTGCTTTTACCTGTGTGTGGATGGTGTTCAGCACCAGGAATAGGTGCTTTTACCTGTGTGTGGATGGTGTTCAGCACCAGGAATAGATATTTTTATCTGTGTGAGGATGGTGTTCAGCACGAAGGACAGGTGCCTGTCTTTGCACTTCTCATTCGAACAGGTTCTAAAGTGACATGCTGTGTAGAGAAATGGAAAACTTGAATAAGTGTCTTATCTCTTTTTGCCCAATATACCAGTATTACAAATCTAAACAGTAAACTCTCTTGTTGATTCTACAGAAAATGAGATTGACGATCTCGAGATGCAGGTGATGCGATATAAGCCAGAGGGCATTGATGAGCTGGTACGCAACACCAAGTTCACCAAGAAGGAGCTCCAGATCATGTACAGGGGCTTCAAACAGGTTGGTGAAATGATGATCTGGTTTCATTACAGATATTCTACGGCCACGGTTATTTGATTTTTTATCTCTCGGATTTAAAAATAATACAATAAAAAAAGATCACAAACGTTCAGCATTCAACCCATTCAAATGACACAAACTGTTGGAACATGTGCTCACATGTTCCAACAATAACAATAACACATAGATGTTTCTAAATTGTTCTAAATAAAGAGATATTTGTACCGTTACTTTCCCAATGTTTCCAACATATCCTGATAGGTTCAAACATGTTCAAACTTTCATTTTCAATTGTTTGAACAATTTAGAACTTTCGTGACTGAAATATTCTTTTACTTAGAATAGTTCAAACTTAATACAAATATTATTTCAAAACCCTCTCGGTGACTCTGAATCGACTCTAGAAAATATTTAGAACATCACAATGATGTTATAAACAGTTCTAAACAGTTACTTATCACAATTATAAAGATTTCCAAGTTGTTGAAACAAAAGGCAAGAAACACCCTCTTGGTAATGTGGAATTGACTCTATCTTCTGTGTCCATTTTTTACAAGTCACTTAAATTATGACTACCATCACTTTAAGTTTGACTAAATTTTGGACTCATCATCAATTAAACAGAGTCCACGTCTTTCTGCATTAAACCACCTCGTATCTCCCTCCCCAAGATGCCAACACAGTAAAACACCACACACTGTTTAGGGGGAGCCGTCTGCTCCAGGCACGCCACGGTATGGAATTTAATGAAAAACTTAATTTTTTCCTTCCGCTAAATACACAATAGTATATCGAAACAAGCAGCAAAGTACAACTTTCAATACAAGAAAACACTCCAAGATTACTGTAATAACAGTCGATACAAATATGAACTCGGAAGAAGTGATCAAGTCAAACTGACTAAATTGTTTGCCGGCTACGCAACCCCCAAAAAAACCTTCCATGACAAAGGCCAAAAAAATAGGGGACGTACACCAGAGCCCAATGCAAACAATATCTCCTCTGGGATTTCTTGCTAAAATTAAACAACGATAATCTCGAGAAGTTCTTCCGTAGTAGCTGTCGTGCCTGGAAGCAAGGCCTCGAATGAAGAATCAACCTTCAGTCCTCCTTTTGTCTTCTCACAGCACCTGCTGTCCACCTGTTCTCATTAATCAACAGTCACCTGTGCATAACTCAAACACACAATGTGTTAATGCAGAAAGTGAATTTCACGCTAATGACTTCGTCAAACGCTAGAAATTAGTATTTTCTGAATGTTACAATTTTGCCATTAATCAATGCATCAAAAGTTGAAAATTCATTGTTCAAAAGACTAAAACATCCTGGTATGTTGGCTTTGAGTTTCCTGTTGTGGCATTCATGCCTGTATCTGAATTTCTGCATCATCTTTATTTCTGTTTCATTTGCCCAGGAATAATCTGAGATCAGGGAGAATAGTTTGGCATGGCCTAATTCATGTACTGAAGTTATGCACCGTGTAATATGTATATGGCATGGGCCAATTTGCACCTTAACACATTAATCACATATTGATCTGTGAATGTTTTAATGTGAAAACCACTTTGGCTCTGTCGTATTGATCCGATGATGATATGCCCACACCAATTTATCGCAAAATTCCATATTTGCAGATCAATATGCGATGGTGATAATCACTATGTTAGATATGCACTAATTGGCAAAATTTAACAATACCTGCAGTCAAACTAGATGACTGTATTCTTATGAGAAAACATTTATCATTGGATGAAATAGAATTATCGAATCATCAAGCACTATGATGCAAAAAATAAAGTCTAAAATGTTGTGCAGCTGCAATTCTTGAAGTTGCGGTGGTTTTAGGTTCATTGCATTTTTGTAGTGCTACATGTATATGATTGTGACTGTAGTGCTACTGCAAACTTAAAACCACTGCAAATACTCCATTTTCACCCTACTGCACAATTCAAACACTGCAATCTTTAAGCCATTTTACAACGCTACTCTCAATCTTTACTACTATTATTATGATGATAATGTTATAGTTGTTGTGTCTTGTTACGAATATTTTGTTACATTGATTCGTTGTTATCAAAATTATGCACTGTTATCATATTCCTTAGTGCTGTGTGTGGTCATAAAATGCTTTTGATTTGGTACTTGTATTGAAAATATGTTGACTGAAGAAATGATTTTTTGTTTATGCATGTATGTATGTATGTATACTTACTACCCCCTTTAGAATCCAACACACAGGACACTGAGGTGGCTGCACTGGCTGACTCATGAAGATCCATGCTGCAGCTGTAAATGCACTGTTTTGTTTCCTTTCCTCTCATTCCGTTCCAATCTTTAAAATTTGATCATAATCTTAAGATGATAAGCAAGTTCAATTCAAGCAACTGGGTAGGTTTTGGAGTTGCTTGAGAAACTATCACCTGGATGTCTAACCTACATTAACTAATCTTAAGAGGACATGTGAAACGTACATGTAGGCAACAAACCATTATAGATATAAAAGAACAAAGAAATACTATGGAACCAAAATTTGTGAGCAAACACATGTCCACCATTGTTGCAGAATTCAATTTTGGGTGGTAAATTATATCCTTTGAAAGTCACAAAATACTGTTTTATCCATTTTTTTCTTGATCGGAAATCATAATGACTAAAATGGGTATTTGTCAAAAATGACTAGAACACACCTTTAGAAAACTTCCTTTCCTTTTTTTACAAAACATGTACTGACACGAGGGCTGCTGTTCACTTTTTCAGGAGTGTCCGACGGGCCTGGTAAATGAGGACACTTTTAAGAGCATTTATTCCGAGTTCTTTCCCCAAGGAGGTAAGTCCGTCGTCCTTACGTCCCTAAGGGCACCCGCAAGAAGTTCTTATTTCACACCTTTCACTTCTTGCAGGAGTGTCCAACAGGCCTGGTTAATGAGGATGCTTTCAAGGAGATTTATGCACAGTTCTTCCCACAAGGAGGTCAGTGGGGTATATGTTGGGGTACACATCTGATTTGGGCATCTGAATTTCTGAGCGTGTTTCTTCTTTACCTGGAATCAATCTGTTTTATCTACGTTCCATTCCTCTGGTCGTGTTCCTGCTGAATTGTATGGCATTTAAATGGTTTGCCTTTACATGTGTCACGGTAACTAACCCAGTAGTTATTCAATTGAGAATTTAATCATAAGTGAATGATTTTCACCATCCAAAGAAACCCAGACATATGAAAAGACCTGTTGTACACCCAGGAAATGCATTTGGTGTCACACCAATTAAGGTTTCATGCAAAATGGGAATTTGGTATCACACCAAGGTTTCCTCCAGGATTGGCATTATGTTTTGTTAATGGTGAGATGTTTCGGACAGCATCCATTGTCGTTTATCAGTTTACTAAACTTATGCAGCGTTGCTTGTCGAGTAATTCTGTACTGAATATCTCATTACCTGGATGTCTGACATTCATCAACATATACAGTAGTCCAGGTATTGAAGATTTGACAGATGCAGTGTAAGTACTGGAATTAAACGACCGAATACTTGTTCTATCTCAGTAATGTATCAGACCAGACTGTTATTGATTTAACCTCTTCAGAATTTCGAAAATGAAGACACTGTCGACGTTCGTCAAGGATTAAGATAAAATGGTAGTATTACATCAGTACAAATTTGAAATTGGGACTAGGCATTGTGTTCAGTATAGATATTCAAGAAATTCAAATACATACCCCAGCATCATTGCAACATTCATAATGCACAATATTCCAATATCTCCAATGAGAGGAATTTATATGGATCAAACATGTAGTTTGTTACAATAATGATTGCTCATGAGAATTGATTTTCACATAGTACAGCTTAAATGTATTTGTGCCCATTCATGCACATGAATTAGTTACAAATGTACCTTGTTGCACTGCCATAGCAATATATTTAACCAAGACAAAAGAAAAATATTTTCATGTTGCAACATGATTTAAATGAACTTTCATTATAAAAGCTTAATACTAACTTCAAGTAAGGTACAGTTTCAATTTGAATCATAAAGCCGCCATCAATATTCTCCAATAACCAATTGCAGTAACTGCCTTACTACATTCTGCTTACTTGACATACACAGTTAAAAGCAAGTCATTCTCCCAGAAAGCTTAAAGTAGATAAAGAAGTGGAAAGAAAGGGAGAGATAAGAAGAGACAGGTCTGCACAGGGGATGTTTTCTTGTTTTGTCTGGCAAAGGAGCTGTCCTATCCTGGTAGATTTCTTTCATATTTCAAAAACTGAAACAAGCAAATCTGAAATATTATAAGACCTTAGTTTGGTTCTGGTGACTGTACTAAGACAACATCACTACGTATTCAGTGAAATTAATGTTAGGACTTTATCCTCTTTCCATGTCAAAGTCTTACAAAAGGGAGAAATTGTCTGATCTCTCCACACAGACTCGTCAGCATATGCGCACTACGTGTTCAATGTCTTTGATGCAGACCACAATGGCACCATCAGTTTTGAGGTGAGCACAATCTTACTACTTTTATGTTGAGATTTTTTCTCCTTGTGTCTTGAATTCTTTTGAAACATCTCAGGAGTTTTCAGAAACATCTCAAGATTTTTCAGAAATTTCTCAAGATTTTCAAAATGATCTCAAGATTTTTGAAAATGATGCCAATAGTCTTTTTGGAAAATATCATGATATTTTGAAACAATCCCAAGATTAGTGTGATGACTTTAGCTCAGGTCATGATATAATTGAACGTTTATTGCAAGTTCTTGCCCAAGGGCTAATTGCAAGTGACAAAAAGAGACAGACAAACAATGGTAAAGAGTATACAATAGTAAGCAACTAACTTTAGTGATAAATTCAAATATACTAAACAAAGCAAAAAAACTTAGCTATTAGGTTTGACTTCTTTTTCGGAGGCAATAGAAGACAAAAGATCCCACCTTAAGCTTTTCGATATTATATAGATATAATATGATCTGTAGTTGTCATGTAACATGCAGAATTTTTTTCATGGGAAGTGCATGTCAGGATAAGTGATATTAATGTTATGCCATGATGTACAGCCGGCTTCTCCAAGTAATCCTGCCCAGTGTCCAGGACTGGTGATTTGGTACTTGTTGATGTCAGGTTGGAGATTACAATCTGGCAGAATTGCCAATTCTGCTGGTAGACATTTCAATCAGGTTGCCAGGAATGTGCCTGGCCCTGTAACCATTCATAAATCCTTTCAAGTCCATCCATTTAGAAACTGAGACTCGGTTAGCAACATCTACCACCAGATTGCCATCCCTACCTTGACTTTTACATGTGTAATATGTCCTGTAACTTCGGAAGAGCAGAGTCGTCAATGTTCCAGAGACCTTATCTTCAAAGTAGTGAACAGCCTTTTGAATAGTTTCGTGACAAGGCCCTTTTTTCCCTCAAACAAGACAGATTTGTTTTGTTTTTCTCTAATTTCAGGAGTTTGTCATTGGTTTGTCTGTTTTGTCACGAGGCTCACTCAATGAAAAGTTGATGTGGGCGTTCAAGCTGTACGACATCAATGGTGATGGGTACATCACGAAGGAGGTAAGTGTGGGGGAAAATATATATTATAGGGAATAGAAAAAATAGTGGGCATGGATCAGTCTCTGTTTTTATAAAGTTTTAATTGCAATCATAGGAATCTTTTTAAAGGACCATGTGCATGTATCTAAGATACAAGGGCATCTAGATATAAATTATACATTGTATACTATTACTAATTCAGGTATTATTTGATTCAGATACATGTATACATGTACATTTATTGGAAACTTTGTCAATCCCTTTGCAAATACACCAAACATGTAGATTCATTTGGTCTCTTCCAGGAAAATATATGGATAATGGATAAACTAAGAGAAGAAATATAGGAAGTTTAAGAGTGTCTAGCTACAACATTGTCAATGATATGGTATAATGGAAGGTAATATAAACAATGTGATATGCAGACATTACTGGGGGTATGAACACTATTGGGGTAGGGATAACACTTATACGGAACCTCAAAATGTGTAAAACAATTATTATATTTTGCAGTTTTCCTGGAAGCATTGCTCTTCAATTTCAGCACTTTCAGACTAAGCACTCATCACTGACATTTGCTCAGTTCAATGAGTAATTGGTAAAACAAAAGATAATGTAGACTTGGAGAGAGACTGTGCTTCTTATTAATCTTGATTAACATAATTGAATTTTTTCCTTTTTTTGCCCCACAGGAGATGTTAGACATAGTCAAAGCAATATATGACATGATGGGCAAGTATGCTGACCCACCCATAAGTGAAAATGCACCAGGGGATCATGTGGAAAGAGTATTCCAGGTAGCCAGACATACCGACAATACTCTTTTCTCAGTGACTCACAACAAAGAGGGGCTGGAACGAGAGCGTTCGATGCTGTCTCCACAACCAAAAACCTGAGGCTATTCCATTACAAACTTTTTTTTCATTTCCTTCGTTTTTGGTTTACCAGCTCAAACTGTTAAACCGTTCTTTCTTTGATTTATTCTCTGGTTCTTTGATGCTTCACGAAAATGACGTTTTTGTTGTTTGCGTCTTTTTTATTTCTTTTTTCATCAAGATGGAATAGCCCTGATTACATTCCCATTATGTTCACAACCTTAAGATAAAAGACTATACTAGACATATCCTCCAACCTTAAGCATGCTGCCTCCAGTTGGTGCCTGTCCAGCTATAGAATGTACTGGACTGATGTTTCCACCAACCCAAAAATGGATAATGATACACAGATTCATGCATGCTGAGGGTTCAAGTAGTACATTTTGTGAGTGTTCTGGGAATGTATGCAGGTTTGCATATTTTTGGGACAGCAAGTTCTCTCTCTGCCAACCTTCTTTATCTGGTTGTAAGACTCATTTATGTGTGTGTAATGCACCTGCCAATGGCAGCCGGAAGGGAACCTACACTAGGTGGTCCAAAACCAATTTTACGAGAAACTGGCGATACTGAAGTATGATTTGTATGTAACATTACAGCATGATTTATCAAAAAGAGACCCCCCCCCCCAAATCATGTTTATCATACACAATAAAGCTTATGTCACAGAGTAATGGTACTTGTGATAATTCAATATCAGAAGACTTACCGCACTCAAATTGTGTAGTGCAGTAAAATTAAGAGTTTGCTGGTCATCTTTGTGTTAGTGGTTGTGATCACCTTGAGTTTTGAGGTCAACACCAAAAACACCAACTTAAAAACATTTAACGCATCAAAAATTTCCTGACTGTAAGTTTTGATCTATTCAAAATCCAATTTTGTTCCCTTGGGAAGGCATTTTAGATCTATAAAACCATCACCAAATGCAGGTGACATAAATACCTTTGCCTAGGGATGTCCTCTTGGATGTGACATAAAGCCAGAGGCCCCTTGTTTGAGGAAAGCCACACCTCCAGCAGGCGAGAACTCACCGCACTTATCAAAAAGAGTCAAGGGGTCCATTCTGGTGCGTATTAGGTATTTGAACCAAAACCTTTAGATTCTAAGTCCACAACCGAAACCACATTAGGTACTCTTGCCTATTACCTAAAATCTTCAACTTTCTAGAATGTCTTCTGAAGATTGAATTGCACAACAACCATGACATTCTGAAATCTTGACCTGCAGCTGTCCTGGGCAGAAGAAATTACTCAGTCTAGTAGATTGTACCATCATGTACACTGACAGTTGGGAAGAAATGCCAAATATGTTTTGTAGATGCCTGTGGTCTGCTTTTTCTTGTTTTGGTTTTGTTGCCATCTTGTGTGAAGTCCCCTTCCCCCAGTGAATGCCATTGATAGGTGTGCACATGTCAAATATTCATGACAATGCACTTACACTTGTAGATAGACAAAGATATGATACTTTGTTAGTAATGCCTGTGGTCAGGCCTAAGGAAAAATGTTGTGTTTCTGATCAGGGTCCCAAACAAATTACAGTCATAACATTGGAATTTAGCAATGTAAAACTGAGATCCATCCAAACAATGGCATTTCAACATCATATTGTAATTGTACAGAATGAAAATATACATCATACAAGCACAGGTATATTCTATTAAAGTGAACAATTATCATGATTATTATGTTTCGTACACATTTCAGTCTTCTTAGTCTTAGACTTCCTGTCTATTACACCTTGTAAGGAGATTTTAAGAAAATTTGAAAGACTACTTGAAATTTTCATCCCTCAGGTGTCAAATGGAAAATTTTGTTTCCTTTGCCAGTTGATCCCAAAGAAAGGGTCAGCAAGTTTTTCTAGAGGTCAGTGAGGCAACCAGAAACACAATATTTTTCCCTAAAAGCCTCTGTCCTTCTGAATGATGGAGTTTGTGTTTTCAGGTACCAACATTTGGTTTGCAGGTGGTATGGATTGCTCTAGATTACATGTATCTGAATTCATTGTATTTTTTGTGATCGTGAGCAAAGTTTTCCCTCCTCCAAAAAGAATGTTAATTTTAGGACAGTTTCAATGCAAAGTAGGACATTAGGTGCATACTTGAAATTGAATGCTATGCTTTCATTCATTCCTGATACATATTTTGAAACTTTGAAAGGAATCTTTATTGTCTACCTGTTATGCCTGTAATGTTTAATGTTTCTTATTGATGGGAGGTAACATAAGATGTTTCCAGAAAAGGTGAGCTAAATCTAAGAAGGCAATCAGAGATAGCAGACTTCTCTTCCTCACATGATGGTAAGAGCCCTCTGGCAGATCATATGGAAACTGCATTGCAGAAACACAGACAAAAGACAAACAGATATTAGCGAAGAACAATTCTCCACTACCTAAGAGTGAAGTAAATCAGCATAACATGGTATATATAAATATCTTAACATGGAATTATTGGAGTGGTGCATGTAACACCTTTATCCGCCGGGTAACCTATATCCGTTGCTTTTAGATGCGGGATGTCAAGTCGACAGATAGTGGTTTCAAACTGTGGTAGTTTGAAATATTGTAATTTGAAGCCATGGTCCACCAACTTGATATTTCTGAATACCGTTTTTTTTAAAGGAATGGATATAGTTTACCCCACGGATAAAGGTGAACTGTTACAACCTGCGGTCCTGCCTTGCTTAATAGGCTCAAAAAGTTTCAAACTAAGGCAGGGTCACATGTCTGCCCAAATCACTCAATCCAGAAACACGCTTCTCTTGCAGAAAATGGACAAGAACAGGGACGGTGTGGTTACCATTGACGAGTTTATGGAAACATGTAAAAATGTAAGTGGATTATCCTAACTTGATGAGACGGGACGTCATCAGATATTCACAAAAGACTGCACATAGTGTATATAGTCGTGTATAATGTCATTGTGGACTCAATAGTATTTTGTAGAGTAGATTATTTTCCTAGAATTGACTAGAAATTTTAGAGTAATTTTCTTGCAAGACTGGTCTGAAAAAAAATTACCTAATAAATTGCTGGACTAGATTCTGGACTGATTAAGAAAATCAAATAATCTCAGCCAGCTGTGGTTAGTCACTTCTTTGGGCTAACTGTTCCATGAAAATACTGTAAAAACTTGGGCCAATACAGAACAGATTTAATTAAGCCATTAGACTTTATCAATTTCTCATTAGCTTTATGACATGTTAATAAACACAGAAAGGACAAGTGTACAAGCAGTGAGGCGAGTGCTATTGAGCCAAAAGTATGATATCGACTACTACAAAATCTATTTGAAAGGTTGAGGTCTAGCCTGGGTACCATCCAGGTAGTAGTTGCAGGTTTTGACAAGTTTTCTAAAATTCACTAGTTCTATCGGGCAAGCACATAAAAAATTTACTTGCCCGAACCAATTTTTCACTTGCCCGAAATTCAAGTAACATATATTTTCTTCCAGCAATGGAATTCTTTTATTATTGGCTCTATCATTCTGCGTTGAACAATGCTTGATGCCATGACTGAAAAGTAACAAGTAGATCAAAATCTCTCTCATGGAAAAATCTTACTTGCCTGATCGGACAAGTGGGGTAGGACATTCACTTGCCTAATGAGCACTTTTATTTGTCCGGGACAATCAGGCTAGTGGACTTGTGCAACCCTGAGGTACTCTCCAAGCAGAGGTTAGGCTCAGGCTGTTTTTTTAACGTTTATTTTAGTCGTTTTTATCGGGCTTTCTATGTTGTATTGTATCTTGCTGTATCAAAACCTAGGCTGGCGTACTTCATGAAAAATGACAAAATAGAAAGCCCGATAAAAACGACTAAAAAAACAGCCGGAGCCTAACCTCTGCTTGGAGAGTAACCCTGAGGTGGCTCCTATGTTTGCTTCTGCTAACTGGAGAACTGTACATTCAAACTTTTGCTGGGGTGACAACAAACAAGCGTTCAGAGGGTGTTTCTGATGTTGGACCGCCTGTTCGAACAAGCACTTGAACCCGCTCACCAATCAGTGCTCTTGTCCAAAATTTGGACAATTCCAGACATTAAGAGATGTCATGGTTCCCGGACAGAATAGCAGAGAAGCAAATTAATATCATGTATAACAAATGCCAGACCAAACTACTATCCAGATGGTACCTAGTTTAGTTCAGGTCTGGACCTGGACCTGATCCTGTGGACCTGAATGTTTAGTACCAGTAGCTCCAGAAGTCACCAGATGTGGTATGTATAGAATACTGTTGTTACATTGTTATCATTACTAAATGTTTGATTTTCTCCCCTCAGGATGAGAACATCACCAAGTCCATGTCAGTGTTTGACACCATCCTGTGAACTGCACACCAGTGAAACATGTCATTCTATCGTGGTGTAGGACTGGTGAAAGTCTTGTTTTCATTCCTTGTATGATATGATATAATATATATAATATATATTACCTAGAGAGAGAGATGTATACACTCATTCATAAGTTATGAACCAAAATCATCTGTTACAGTGAAACTTAAGTCTAACTTCTTGAAGCAAAGGAATTCTACCTACCATTGACAGTTTCTTTCTACTTAACTAGTAGGAGAGGTCTGTGAACATGTTTGAGTCTAAGATTTTGTATGTTGAGATTGATGTGTACATGAACTAAATTATTTACACAAGCTTAAACTGAATTTGAGAGGTTACATTAATTTTTCATGGTCAAGTGTGATTTGTCTCTTGATCAACTTGATCAAACAGTAAAAATGATATTTATGAAGTTTGTTGAAGGACCAGGGCATAGCATTAAAACAGAAATTTAGGCCAAAGATTTTCCATCATGTCAAAATCGTTGAGAAGGAGATATTGGTAATTTACATGCTAGAGGCAAAGCTCAAGACATGTATACTTGTGGTACGTACACAAGTATCTTTTAGTATGACAACCATGTCACAATATTGTGGTTTTTGTACATGAAGGTTTGGTCTGTTGTACAGAAGTGCTACTAGTGGTATTGGGTGCATGCAAATCGACATTATGAACATTATGTGAAACTTCGAAGGTGTACAATGTACATTGAGATAAATGTAAACATATTGTTTTTACCATTCTTCTCTGACAACATCTGATTCTGGACCAAAGTTGTATTGTAATTTCCAACAAAAAAATTGGGCGTACACAAATTTTTGCTTTTGTCAAGTTCCTTGAGTCTTAGGTTCCACTGCTCACAGACTCAGTATCTTATCCTCTAAGCAGAGGTTGGGTTGCAGAGATACCCATGGATTTTTACTGGCGTGTGAGGGAAGCGAGCCAGTAAAAATCCTGACTACTACATGTACTTTGATCCAAGCTCTGCTTGGAGTTAATTTGTGTTCAATCAGCATAACATGGACAGTCAAAAATTTGGATAAGTCCAGTTGGAAATCACTCAGTTAAATTTTGATTCAGAAGGATTTCTATCAACACAGACGAACTTTCAAAGTTAATATCAGATTCTCTAGATATCATCTGTAATAGCTGTATAATGCTTGTTTCATGACTGGGAACATTGTTCGACAATAAAATCTGTGTATTACATTTGAATGAGGAGAATAGAGTGCAGTGTTTACTTACTTGTGGACTGGAAACTCTCTTGGACTAATCTCCAGGCAGATTTACCAGTGGCATAAAATAGCTAGCCACTTGGTAGCCAAACACACTCCAAGGCTGGCTTCACTTCTATGGCAGCTTTTGATACTATCTTATGATACCATAGGATCTGCATGGATTATCTTGGATATGCTTTGGGGAAAAGGGCCAGGATGCTGGAGAGCCGCTATTATTCTAATGGTAGTGAACAAACAGAACATAGGAGCATAGACGGCCGTGTTCTGTAACCTTAAACGTCTCATAACACATCATACGTCAAATCCTTTGGACATTCTGTGAGATTAAACAAAGTCAGAATTCTCAACATTGAACAGGATTATTTACTAAGGGGAGTGAAAGAGGCCATATGCATTAGGGTTTACCGACCATCCCGAGACGGGGGCAGATACAGACTGCTGCACACCTTTGACCCGTTCCTGATGTCACACTTAGTTTACTAGTATCTAGTATCGTTACCGCTCTGAAGACCATTGATGCAGTGCATGACGAATCCGCACGGGGAAGTCGTCGCCTTTATAGACAACGTTCCTGCATAGCACAATAAGGCCTGTCGGATTCTTAATGTTGATGGGGCGCGCACATATGCATCACACGTACACTCATACGCATACATACACATAAACGCTACCGAAAACATAACGAATAGTGTAAATACGTCACTCATCGTACGAAGAATATTTACATGACATGGCGAGATAAACTGCGCGTCTCTATAGAAACAAGAAATCTTTTAAAAAAAGCTGTGCCTTGCCGCGTGTTAGGGATATCGTCAGGAAAAAGTAGGTCAGCACTTCAAGCCCGGCAAGGCAAAATGCTGTGCCTTGGCAAAAACACAATACAATGACTGTTTTTACTGTTTCTGAAAGAGCTAACCAAGAGGAGTAAAATGCTTTTTAGATGAAGCGAATGGCTTGAACGGTTGCTGAGATATGGCTCCACAAAGTTGCCAAAACCTACCCTCAGATATGGCCGGCTGCGCGATAAACGATGAAAATAAAAAAAAAATACCTTTTTTGAGGGGTGATGAAAAGGTAAGTAAAGGCTGCAAAGCTTGTTTTATCTTATTTCCCCGTAATATGTACTACATAGAATCACTCCACAGAGTTCTGAACATTCATGGCATTTTATTATGCTTTTACACAGGGTCGATGTATGCAGCACCCACTGGTGTCCTTTCACACAATAATTGTCATCTTACCTTATTCTTTAAGAAATAAGTAAATTTGGGTTTAAAAGTTCACATTTTGGGTACAGTCAATGGTGTTTTTTGCACCAGTTGAGTCGCATGTTAGAAGATTAAATATCATACTTCATATACTTTGGCAATGTACACAACATTATGGTATGTTATATTACCAACAATGTCACATCTATAGAATATCAGCAATATTAATTGCCTTATAACAAGGTCAACTTGGTCAAGGTGAAAGGTAAGTGTGTGAATATGTCGCATTATTTTCATGTTGAGCCATGATGTTACACTGTATCAACAGTACAACTTTACACTTAGATACATTTGTAATAAAATATAGAAGACAGATGTTTGTACTAATAAGAGATAAAATATCAATAGGTAGACATTGTGTAAACACTAAATTTATTAGGACAAGTTCAACATTTTTCAAGGTCAAAGGCTCAGTCTTCAGGATACATACAATCGACACAGATTTCTTTGATGTACTTGCAGGTACATGAACTTCTCCTTATTTAATCAATACTATAAATAGTATAATGCCATGTAAACTACTTTTTACAAAAACAACAGGCTTACTCATCATTTTCTGTGGTTACTGGTAGCAACAGTATTCTTTAACAAACTTAATGCTAATAGCACTGGCTGCACAACTTGTCAACATTATGTTTGACCTCTACCATTCAATATCTCCGCTCCGCTCTCCAGTCTTATATCAGCTACATCTGGTACTTGGTGCAATCTACACTCCACCTGAAAAACAAAATTATTTGAGTTTCATGATTAACATGTCTACCATCATGGTGATAATGTTCTTCCATCTGAGGGGATGACGACCTACTCCAGTACCACGTCTGATGTTCATCTACATCATAATCTTTCTTATGACTTCTTTCTTTCTTGTGACGAAAGATTCAGAATGATCCAATAATGAAATGAAGAATTCAATAAAGAAAGAAAGGCAAGTTGGGGTAAGGAATAGATTAACTTATTATCATTGATTAAGTAGATAAATACCTGCAACAAGATGGAAGGAGGTAAGTGTCACTGTTTCTGAGCCATCTTCTGCGACTGAATCTCAGTACCAACTGCGACAACCTCGCCCGGTCGGTAGGAACCTGGCTGATAGTAGAGACAAGAGTATAATATTGCAGGTAAGTACATATTTATGATTTCTGCTACACCAGAAAAACCCTTGGCACAATCTGACAAAGAATACACAATCTGGTTGCACAAATTTTTCACGTTAACAAAAATGCTATTAGTGTTTTGAAAAATTTGGGCATAGGTTACCCGACTGACCCATATCAGGGGGCACGGTGCCTCAAGTTCAACAAGTGAAAAAAATACAAAATGGTATTTTAGTCTTGGAACGAGGCAAGGGATGATTCACAACAACAGTAACGATGACATTGAAAATACAATTGAGATTTTCTTAAAAATTGGGCATACCCTGTAGGTACCTCAAGTTACCATGGTGCCTCAAGTTCAACAAGTAAAAAGAAATACTAGTAGTACACAACAGGCCAATCAATGATCCATATGTAAAATATGCTACAGAAAGCAATATGCTAAAGAAAGCAATAAACTAATAAGAAAAAATTACTAAGAAACATTTTACATACATGTAAGTTTCATGACTAAGACGGGCGCCGCCGCCCGGCCAAATCGGGGCGATCGTCGGGGAAAACAGCGTACGGCAGAGGGTTTTCGTGGTAGCGTTGAAATACCTAGTCAAACGTTCTTGAGACGTTTCGATGACGTCATTGCCTACTTATATATTCACATGCAATGCATTGGTCTAATTAGGCATTTATTTCATCTTTATGAATAGGTAATGCAAATTATTATGCGAGATAATTCACTTGATTATATATTTACTTCAATGGATTTGAAATATTACCATACGAACGCTTCATTCATTCGATGTAACCAGATGTTAAGAGGCTTTCAGTACCGACCACAACTGTTATCGAATGCGTAAAAGGGAGGTATAAAGATTGACGGGGATGTACTGTTAGTCGCCTAAGCCGTAAGTTTGTCCTCGAGAAAGAGAACTGGGAAGGGCCTTTGGAAGGGCCTTTGGAAGGGCTGGGTTAACATTGTTTGAACCATTGATCCATCCAACCATCCAACCAAGAAAATAGTGGCCACAAGGCCATGCCGCTATCGCGGCAAGGCAAAAATCTATTTCTGCCGAATGTGAGCAATACATATCGACGTTTCAATTGGAAATGAATAACACATTCTTTCATATAGATTTTTTAACTCCTACGCTAAAGCTGATTAAAATCAATTGTATGTGGGTGCGTGTGTCTCACGGCGTGTGTACCGAACCGAACCAGTAGTGAGCGTGGGAAGTATCCTAAATTTAGCCGTTCTGGAGTTTTTTAAAGGATGATTCAACCATTTTCTACTTAAACTAGCAAATGTCCGGTGTTATGATTAAGACAGCTCGAACATTCCCGGGGGGCGTGCCTCCCAAACCCGACTTGACGTCATATCCGTCACCCTTACACCTCAACAAGGTCGTTGACCTCGCCTATCTCTTGGACTCTTTGTGTGTCGTTGGGGCGTCCAATATCCGTCCGGACCCTTTCAACTAAATGTGCGCCATATCCTTCCAAAGGTTTAATACCTAGAAAATGGATAATGAAATCTGTTATGACGTGTATTTGAAACGGCGCTTCCCACCAAAGTGCTGCCAACAAAATCGCCCATGTTTAGGATGCTCTAAATTCTAATGTCCTGAAATTTACGGTCTACAGTTTGGGGAGATATCACATTATTCAACCAAGGATGTGTTTTTTTTTCGTAACATCTTTGATTAGACAAAATAAATCCTTGCTGTCTTTGATCATTGAAACGAACGAACCTGCGCGTGTCCTTTCCTTACCATAGCCTGTTTTGAAAGCACTGTTAGAACATTATTCTGAAAGTATTAAAGATATCTATTTTATTCTTCATTGGTTTGGCTGTTCAGCACGCCCAACTATCCTGTGGATATCACAAGATCTTACAAAGGGCATGATATCAGTAACATGATAGGATTCGAACCCAGGACCTGTATAGTCTGGGCCACAAACCATGCTATTACGCCACGCAACCACCATGTAACAAGGACAAAGATCACACAAACTGGATTTGCCATGGGTAGAATAACAATCACTAACGACATTTCACATTACACGTGTATGGTCTACAACAGCGACTTACTACACATATATATATTATATGGTCTACAATAGCGTCTACAGTGTCTATACTAGTATCTCCAGCGAGAGGCCAAGGTCTGTGCATACACATGGTAAAGGTCGGCTAGTCAGTCTCACTGAGGCTCAGTGCGTGTGACATGTACACTAGCCTAGGTTATCCAGAGTGACGTTGCTTGGTACGTAGAAACTTTAATACCATCGATACTTAAACACGTGTATACTTTATACCGCACATCCTTTAATAGCTGTTACAAGACAGCTAGATCTTGTGAGTAAAGTTTATTGACAATTGATTATATAAGCGCCACAAGTTATGATTGATTGAAATATCTTTATTGTACATTCATGCCTCGGCGGGCTAGGTACAGGTCACTGATAATAGACATATGCAGAGACAACAAGTTATGGACGAACCCAGACACGCTCCAGAAACCACCTTTAACTTTAGTCCCACCCTACTTTACTGGTTTACTTTTGTTAAAACGTAATGCAGCGGATAAGTCTGTGTCACACGCCGTTCAAATAGATAAACGCGGCTTTGTATTGGTCTTTAGTACAGGCGGTTGTATTGCCTTTAAATATTTCTGGAAATGCCACACCTGCGTTGATATATATTATAGTACCAAAAATCTCTTAAGACCTTAAGACATAAGTAATCCCTGAGATATTCACAATTCTGATATCCAGGTGTTCAGTGTTCACTTCAGTTCATATTCTATCCTTTAATCATTCATGTTTTTTATTTACTCCAGTTTGATTGATTGCGTATGGTTCATAGTTCATGACTCACTCACCCACTCATTCACTCACTCACCCACCCAACCAACGAACCAACCCACCCACCCACTCACTCACTCACTTAAACACTCACTTAAACACTCACTCACTCACCCAAACACTCACTCACTCACTCACTCACTAGAATTATCACTAAGAGTTTTCTGATTTATTACGTCAAGATAACATTAGGGTTTTGTTGTACTTACGAAGTCTATGTGCACACGATAGACCTCTGTGTGTGTATATAGAAGATTTTTTTCTGAGAAAGACTTGTGAGCTACCAGTGTTATTTTGTTGAACTGCCCCGTACCTGTCCAGCCGAATTGTGTCCGGCCTAATGGATTCTCACGATCGTCGTGGGGCATATAAATGACGTCATACACGAGGTACAAGTGGGCGAACGGATATCCAAAAAAAACTGCACCTCTAAAGTGGGGAAAGACGATCGTATTCAATCCCTTTCCGGAACTCTCTTTAACGATTACAAGAGAAGCCACTAAAACGCATCAAAATCCCTCCACGTTTACAGACAAAAACAAAACTACATTCCCACTTTAAAAATCATATAACCCACGTATCATGTACTTATGCTTCTATAAGAGCTTGGATCAGTCAGTCAGTCATGGCAGGGTATTGTCGCTCTCTTCAATTAAGAGCTTGGATACATATTTTAAATCTCAAAACAATCAGAGTATACTTACGAGTCTCACTTATTTTCAAATGCTGAATTGTTAAAACTGCCATCTTTGAGAGTGGATTTAGATACCTTTTGTCTGCAATGTCTACAAGTACACTCTCCAAACAGAGGTTAGGCTCTGGCTGTTTTTTTTTAAATTTCATTTTAAGGTATTTTATTTAGTCAGGTTTTCTTTCTTCGAAGCCTAACTTCTGCTTGAAGAGTGTGTAAGAACTAGTATCCTCCCCAAGCAGAGGTTGGTGGGGAATATTTTGACTCTTTTATCATATACTCCGTTTTCTGTCCGTTGGTGGGGAGTACGGTCAGAAAACGGGCATTTGATTAAAAGGTCACAATACCCCACCTCACCTCACCTCTGCTTGTAGTACAGGTGCGCTTACATAGGGCGCGCTGAAAGTCACCACTCATTGGACAAAACGTAAAAACAATTTGGGAGCTTTCATACAATTCAGCCTACGGCTGCAGGATATTTACTGAATAAGGCATAGGAATTATCCACCCTAATCTAATATACTGATAAGGGATGTCAAAGTACCAACTTAAGGGTTGAGTATTTTGGACATGTTGCAAGTTTCGCATGGTTTTGTAGTACATTGTACATTACCATAGTAAAATCTTCAGGGGGTATGTACAGGGGGTTCGCATTTAAAAGTGGACCAAATCTTATTATTTTCACATTCAGATGGTCCCTGTTGAACTTCATATTTCTAGGGACGTATTTCATCAAAAACTGCATTTGTTGCATAGAAGTACCTCCCCCTACTCTGAGTATTGTATTCAACCGGCGGTTGAGCTGGATGACCTGCGAATATCGACATATATCTAACTAGAGTTCGGCGACCTCATACCTCCATGAAATATTTAGAGCTTTTGTTAATTTTATGCAAATGCCTTACACATGTACATAATTTATGCATGGTGGTGCTCATCATTGACTAACGTACACATGTCACAAGTATAGAGCACAAGAGCTATCCAACACTCAAAAATGGTGACCATAGCATGTTCAGAACACGAGATAGCAAAACCGAAAGTTGCGCTGCAGTACCAAGGGAAGCCGCTAGGGTCCCCCAAATCTATTCGTTTTCAGCACACCCCACCTACACACCAAGTATGAAACCAATCCGCTCGGCCGTTCTTGAGTTATCTTGTCGAAATACAGACAGACAAACGCTAGTAAAAATATAACCTCCATGACATTTCATGGAGGTAAAAATCACCCGACGATAGACAGAACGTCGAGCATCCGAGCATTGCTCGTGTTTGACAGGAGTCAAATGACTGAATATTATCGCAACGACACGAAATCCAACCCACGGTGGTGTAATCTTCCAGCACACACAAATATAACGTTACATGTAATTTGTTTGCTTTGTAATCATACTTTGTGTACATTCCTTTGGCAACTATAGCGATCAGACCCAACTACGTCTATGCAATTCAGCAGCTAAGTTCGCCATGGAAAACAACTTATAATACAGCAAATTGTCTTCAGTCTGAATTGTCTTACAACGTTTCCTATTGGACACCTGAAATTGTCTTCATTCATAGTTAGAGTATAAAAGACCTGTTTCTTCCAGATCACTTCAGTGTCACTGACGATAACTGGTGGATTCCAGTTGAAACGTCTGACCGTTTCCAAAACCATATCCAGTTACTTGAGTAACTAGTTTTTGGTGTATCTTGTAATACAGTGTCCGGAGAGAAAAAGCCTTGACAATGTCACCTTGTACAAAAACTCCTGGAGACTTAAAGAAACCTTGCCAATTTTGACCGATGGTCATATATAGCCCTATGAAAACTTGAAATCAAAAGCGAAAGTCTTTTTTCGTGTCTGACAAAACAAGACGACAATAGAAACCTGACTGGCGTATGTAGTGAAACTCCTAAGGGGTCACATGGTCATATTAGACATGTGCTCACAATGTGCAGGAATAGTTTAGATCAATGTGAAAGATGATTTAAGGGATTTCCAGAATACTTTCACCCTCTATATTGTTCCTCCTTAGAGGTTTGACTGTATCATTGAACTAGAGTTCGGCGACCTCATACCTCCATGAAAATTTAGAGCTTTTGTAAATTTCATGCAAATGACTAAGACATTTAACATAATTTATGCATGGTGTTGTTCATCATTGACAAACGTACACATGTCACAATTATAAAATTCCATTATTAATCATAAAGTGGTTTTGCAATTTTTACATAAATTATGCAAATAATTTCCTCATTACCATATTTAGTATCTGCTTATATTCCACCTATCATAATTAACATGTGTTACATTTATTGAAGTCCAGTTATTGAAAACAATGGAATTATACAATTTCCTCATTAATTATGCAAATTAAGTCCTCATTTGCATAACATGTATATCATTATGAACATCTTTGCCTAAGGTACCCGCATGCCTAATATGATGCCAATCCGTCAATCCTTTCTGCAGTTATCCTCTTTGGAATGTCTTGACAAAAACGCCTCTGCAGTTCCTAAATTAAATGTTAGGGGGCTGAAACTCGCTCCACTTTGTCATGACACTGAAAGCTATCTACCACGGAAATTTCACGTCATATCACGTCCAGGACAAGAGATACATAGAAAAAACTGCTATGATTGAATGTTGTCATTAATTATGCAAATTTGCTCCTTTTTTGCATAATTAGTATTTCATCTTGTACAACATTGTCCAAGGTACCCGCTTGGTACTAAACCTATTACTACACATGTATGGTCTGCAACAGCGCCTTACTACACATATATGGTCTACAATATAGCGTCTACAGTGTCTATACTAGTATCTCCAGCGAGAGGCCAGGGTCTGTGCATACACATGTAAAGGTTGGCTACTCAGTCTCACTGAGGCTCAGTGCGTGTGACACTAGCCTAGGTTATCCAGAGTGACGTTGCTTGTTAGAAACTTTAATACCATCGATACTTTCAAAACACGTGTATACTTTATACCGCACATCCTTTAATAGCTGTTACAAGACAGCTAGATCTTGTGAGTAAAGTTTATTGACAGTTGATTATATAAGCGCCACAAGTTATGATTGATTGAAATATCTTTATTGTACATTCATGCCTCGGCGGGCTAGGTACAGGTCACTGATAACAGACATACATGTATGCAGAGACAACGAGTTATGGACGAACCCAGACACGCTCCAGAAACCACCTTTAACTTTAGTCCCACCCTACCTTACTGGTTTACTTTTGTTAAAACGTAATGCAGCGGATAAGTCTGTGTCACACGCCGTTCAAATAGATAAACGCGGCTTTGTATTGGTCTTAAGTACAGGCGGTTGTATTGCCTTTAAATATTTCTGGAAATGCCACACCTGCGTTGATATATATTATAGTACCAAAAATCTCTTAAGACCTTAAGACATAAGTAATCCCTGAGATATTCACAATTCTGATATCCAGGTGTTCAGTGTTCACTTCAGTTCATATTCTATCCTTTAATCTTTCATGTTTTTTATTTACTCCAGTTTGATTGATTGCGTATGGTTCATGGTTCATGACTCACTCACCCACTCATTCACTCACTCACCCACCCAACCAACGAACCAACCCACCCACCCACTCACTCACTCACTTAAACACTCACTTAAACACTCACTCACTCACCCAAACACTCACTCACTCAAATAAATTCACTCACTCACTCACTCACTCACTCACTCACTCACTCACTCACTAGAATTATCACTAAGAGTTTTCTGATTTATTACGCCAAGATAACATTAGGGTTTTGTTGTACTTACGAAGTCTATGTGCACACGATAGACCTCTGTGTGTGTATATAGAAGATTTTTTTCTGAGAAAGACTTGTGAGCTACCAGTGTTATTTTGTTGAACTGCCCCGTACCTGTCCAGCCGAATTGTGTCCGGCCCAATGGATTCTCACGATCGTCGTGGGGCATATAAATGACGTCATACACGAGGTACAAGTGGGCGAACGGATATCCAAAAAAAACTGCACCTCTAAAGTGGGGAAAGACGATCGTATTCAATCCCTTTCCGGAATTCTCTTTAACGATTACAAGAGAAGCCACTAAAACGCATCAAAATCCCTCCACGTTTACAGACAAAAACAAAACTACATTCCCACTTTAAAAATCATATAACCCACGTATCATGTACTTATGTTTCTATAAGAGCTTGGATCAGTCAGTCAGTCATGGCAGGGTATTGTCGCTCTCTTCAATTAAGAGCTTGGATACATATTTTAAATCTCAAAACAATCAGAGTATACTTACGAGTCTCACTTATTTTCAAATGCTGAATTGTTAAAACTGCCATCTTTGAGAGGGGATTTAGATACCTTTTGTCTGCAATGTCTACAAGTACACTCTCCAAACAGAGGTTAGGCTCTGGCTGTTTTTTTTTAAATTTCATTTTAAGGTATTTTATTTAGTCAGGTTTTCTTTCTTCGAAGCCTAACTTCTGCTTGAAGAGTGTGTAAGAACTAGTATCCTCCCCAAGCAGAGGCTGGTGGGGAATATTGTGACCTTTTTTTATCATATACTCCGTTTTCTGTCCGTTGGTGGGGAGTGCGGTCAGAAAACGGAGTATATGATAAAAAGGTCACAATACCCCCACCCCACCTCTACTTGGAGTACAGGTGGAGTACTGGAAGTCATTCAGATCGACCGTGTTAAACTTCATATTTCTAGGGAAGTATTTAATCTAAAACTGCATTTGTTGCATAGAAGTACCTCCCCCTACTCTGAGTATTGTATTCAACCGGCGGTTGAGCTGGATGACCTGCGAATATCGACATATCTCTAACTAGAGTTCGGCGACCTCATACCTCCATGAAATATTAAGAGCTTTTGTTGATTTTATGCAAATGCCTTACACATGTACATAATTTATGCATGGTGGTGTTCATCATTGACTAACGTACACATGTCACAAGTATACAGCACAAGAGTTATCCAACACTCAAAAATGGTGACCATAGCATGTTCAGAACACGAGATAGCAAAGCCGAAAGTTGCGCTGCAGTACCAAGGGAAGCCGCTAGGGGCCCCCAAATCTATTCGTTTCCAGCTTTCATCACACCCCACCTACACACTAAGTATGAAACCAATCCACTTGGCCGTTCTTGAGTTATCTTGTTGACAGACAGACAGAAAAAATAACCTCCACGTGAAAATATAACCTCCACGACATTTCATGGAGGTAAAACTCACCCGACGATAGACAGAACGTCGAGAATCCGAGCATTGCTCGTGTTTGACAGGAGTGAAATGACTGAATATTATCGCAACGACACGAAATCCAACCCACGGTGGTTTAATCTTCCAGCACACACAAATGTAACGTTACATGTAATTTGTTTGCTTTGTAATCATACTTTGTGTACATTCCTTTGGCAACTATAGCGATCAGACCCAACTACGTCTATGCAATTCAGCAGCTAAGTTCGCCATGGAAAACAACTTATAATACAGCAAATTGTCTTCAGTCTGAATTTTCTTACAACGCTTCCTATTGGACATCTGAAATTGTCTTTATTCATAGTTAAGAGTATAAAAGACCTGTTTCTTTCAACTCACTTCAGTGTCACTGACAAAAACTGGTGGATTCCAGTTGAAACGTCTGACCGTTTCCAAAACCATATCCAGTTGCTTGAGTAACTACTTTTTGGTGTATCTTGTAATACAGCGTCTGGAGAGAAAAAGCCTTGACACGTGTCACCTTGTACAAAAGCTCCTGGAGACCTAAAAAAACCTTGCCAATTTTGACCGATGGCCATATATAGCCCTATGAAAACTTGAAATCAAAAGCGAAAGTCTTTTTTTCGTGTCTGACAAAACAAGACGACAATAGAAACCTGACTGGTGTTTGTGGTGAAACTCCTAAGGGGTCACATGGTCATATTAGACATGTGCTCACAATGTGCAGGAATAGTTTAGATCAATGTGAAAGATGATTTAAGGGATTTCCATGATACTTTCACCCCCTATATTGTTCCTCCTTAGAGGTTTGACTGTATCATTGAATAAAGACCCTTATCGGACCTATATACCCGCTGTGTAAACTACATTGACCATATTCATATATAGTATCAATTAAGCCTGGTAGAAGCTAAGTAACTCGTGGTATTTTTGCCCGGGTGGACTTAGGGCGAGGTAGCTGTGGGCAGTAGGCCAAATGACCGGAAGTCGTGGGTCAGTTGAAAGGCGAAGGTGGTCAGCAGGTTAGAATGGAATCCTTGATATGTGAGAAATGTTATGATTACACATTGGAACCGTTAGGTATAATTGAAAGATTTTCCTAGAACAGCGGATATATTGAGATATATATATATATACATACTGTGGTCTAGATAGAATAGGAGATATCTAAACATCATTTGTAGTATAAAGCAGCTTGTACGAGGGTAAGGCGGTCCGATGTGTATCGATTATCGCTATAATGATGTAACCCGAGGCCAGGCCGGGTAGCTTTAGGAAGCGAAAGGCAACAAAACACAAAGAACGTAAAGAAAAAATGAAGATGTGTTAAAGAATGTCTAATACTTAAGAAATTCCTCCATTGATTGAAAAAGTCCACTCTCATCCCATACTACACACTCTTGTATTAGGTAGGTTTGAGTGAAACTGTGGTTATTGTGCACCAGTAGATACCATACGTATACTTTGTACATTGTCCAATTATTGTGCAATAAAGGTACAATGTATTTGTATCCGACCCATACAAGAAGAAGAAGAAGAAAGGAAGAATCAGCTAAAATACAAAATAACTCTTTAAAATGTTGGAATTCTACATACTTAGCAACAATGGATGAATCTGGAATGTCTAATGCTACAATCAGGCGGGGCCAGAGGTCAAATATGGCCGGTAGCGATTTGTTATTGACGTCAGCCCGGAAGTGCCGGCACACCTGAACGCGGGGGATGTCCCTTCTCCGAACCGAAGGAAATCCTACGAAAATGTCGTAAGAACGTTATTTTGGGGGACACATGGGAGCATATATAATGGCACACATGTGCAGCAAATGGTATCAAATCCGTACAAGTGTGAGGCAGAGTGTTTTGCTGAGATTTACAGCGATCCCACCCAGACCACCAGCCAACCGCCAAGGTATTGTACTGCTTGTATTGTACTACGTAATGTTGCACAGCACTGAGGCGTTACACGCCTGTGATAAGTTATTCTACACGGACTCAAAGTGCTTCAGCTTTGGTTTGTTTTTAACGTCTTTTTCCACCCTTTTGTCGGGCTCTCTCCTCTGTCAGGTGTTCTTTTCCAAGTTCCAAGTTTCGTTGAAGGACAAAATCCCAAATCGTCTAAAAAGACGCCCAAAACAAGCTGTGTCTAACCTCATATTGGTAAGAATGCTAAGAAAAATGGTTTTATTTTCGTTTTGACGTCAATATCAAGGCACAGTTGAATTAGAGCTCCAATCCTTCGGTTTCGACCGTTATGTTGCCTTATTTGGTCTATGTCGATAGTGCGTCATAACGAAAGGGATATCGTGCCATTGTGACTCATGGTATAGTCTTATTATAGTTATAGTCTGGCTTTGAATAGCGTTCACCGGTGTAACGCCTCGGGCCAAGTGTGTCAGAGATAGAACTGTTGATTCACAAGGTCTTTTCCGACGGCATGTTTGTTATTCTCCGAGCAGAGGTTTCGGTCATGGGACTAATAGTTTCCGAGATTTTTACCACCATGAAAACTCAATGTATATATTGTCTACATGTGTGTTTGAGGTTTCGGACATTTTTATTCAGCGTAACCAAGACCCTCTGTTTGGTTTGTGATGATATTTGGCTCATGACATCACTTCAGCAGAAACCCAGGTTCTTGTATCTTCTGTCCTGGACATGATATTTTTGGTGGCAAATAACTGTTTAACGTTATGTAAGAAAGAAGCAGTGTAAGTGTGGCCCCCCTATAGCTAGCAGCTTGCACTTGTTTTAGTTTAGACGAAAAAAATCGCGGCTTCCACTACCGACCAAAACCTGAGCTATCCTTCTAATCATATATATGCAGCACAAAATTTGTTCGATTGATTTTCTTTCATTTATCTGCTACAAATAGGCATATGTCAGGAAATCTCCAATTAGATATTACAGCCAATTGTTTCCTTGCACTCGAAAACACGACATTTTGCCAAGGTTTCTCAACACAGCGCGTGGTTCGGACAACACTATTCGGTACAAATTTGGACTAGGCTGTGTTGTGAGACTGTGTTAAGACACGATTTTCATGTCGGCTATGAATGTCACAACTCAATTGGGCGCCATTTTTGGGTACTCTCGAAGTAGTTATGATCCGTCTTGTTTTGACGTATTTTCTATTCTACTTTTCTGCTGGCGAGCAAGAAAAAACTAAAAATAGAAAGCCAAACAAGTACGCCATTAAAGACGTAAAAAAAGCAAAAGAGTATACCCTCTTTTTGGTGCGGTACAGACTAGAGTACTTGAAATATCGTAATCTTTATTGAACATACCACTTGGCATAATAATTGAGAATAAACTACACTGGTATTTACACACTAGAGAAGAGTAACATTATTATGTTCAAATCAAGAGGTTCATTTGGTTAAAATATGGTGTATTTATGAAAAACCGTGATCGGATAACAATCTATTCACTTTGAAATTGGAATAAATCTTTTGAATGTAAGTAACAAAAACATAGGGAACGAAAAAAGTCGTGTTTCTGCTCAGCAATGCTACACAGTCAGTCTCACTTAACACAGCCCCAACAGTTTCCAACATATTTCGATTGACAAAACACTACTAGTATCCACGGACAGGGTTGGCCCCGGATACTGTTTCGGCCCACACTGTACTGCCAATCCAAAGATCTACATGGAATAGGTCCCCTGCTACAAATTCATGAACAACTTTGACTTTGTACCAAATTGAGTCTCAATCCCTTTCCGTGTTCAGACAACCGTGCGTGATCATGCATATGTCGACCCTGTGTCGTGGTTTCCGGGTGACGGGACTTAAGTTGGGGGTGACAGAGGTGGGGTGTGGTCGGTGTTTGTGTGTGTGCCAGTGTGTGTCCGTGCCAGGATCGGGTGATAAAAATCTCGCTGCATGACAATATAACAGTGAGGTACAGATAGATATTTCTGGACTCCTCATTATCATATCTGGGAGTGGGAGTGGTGCACCTGTGGGTGTTTCCAACAACGTGTCTGTACTTCCGGGCACTGATTCTTCCCATATATTCGCATTGGAAAACTTATTTTGGAGCCACAGAACTTTGGAGCCGAATTTGATGTTTTACCGGTTAGATAAAGTAATGGATAACTTTCCCTTCGCAAACTTTCCTAAGCCCAAAATGCCAATTTTCAACTCATACGGACGTAACGAGGCACTGCACTTCCTACTTCAAAGTTAATGTTATGTTGCTGTTTATCTACGCCAGTCCTTGGCAACCTTCTTACTTTAGAATACCAAAAAAAAAAAACATTTCTAGGAAGAGATACAATACTGTTCTACTGTGTCAACGCCAGTGAAGTTGTAGCGTAACGCGATAGTAGGCTAGGCGCGGATACGGCTCAAAGATCAAACAAACACACCTGCTGTTACCACGGCGCGCTTTGTACGTCATAGACAGACAGGTGTTATTGAACGTGCTAAATATAGACAGTAACAGTCAGACAATACGTCACTTTTCGGGGAAGCCCTTCCCGTGGGCGAAGTATCTCGCCTATAAAAAGAGCAAAGTTCCAACACTGGCCGTACACCAACGGCACGGGCGCCTGAAAATTCGTCTGTTTGTGGAGGCTTGTAGATTCGTTGCTGTTAACTTAGTCCTTAGTCCAATAATAGGTTAGTTGCGTTGTATCTAGTTTTCGTTTCAGGTAGTAATGTGTCAATGCGTTTATTCTACTACCTCCATAGAAAATGGAGGTATTGTGTTGGGTGTGTCTATGCGTTTGTATTTGTGGATGTTTGTAGTCAACAGAACTTAATAATCTCTGGATGGATAACAATGCTATTTGGGATGGCAGTAGAGGTTGGGAAGACGAAGGTTTAGGAACTTTTGGGGTCTCCTAGTTTGTGGTATCAACGAAACGTTTTGACTTTGTGTTGCTGGGCTACTTTTTTTTAAGTAAAAGATCTCACCATGATCCAATTGTGTCTTTTTAACAGGGCCTACAAACTGTCAACAACGACATGCTGCTACTAGAGAAAATCGTCTTCGTTACAATTTTGGGGATGTGTGTCTTCAGTCTTTGCACAGCCGGAAGACGAGAAAAAGGGTGTTCGGAAAGAAATATGAAGAACAATTACCGCAAATTCTCCAAAATACACGACAGAGTCAATACCGCCTTGAGGAAAGTGACCACTACGTCCGAAAAGGTGAGAATCTTCTGTACTGTTCCATTGTAAAACACCCGGCAGCAAAACGAAAAATTCTTGTAACACAAACTAGATAAATATGAACGTGACTGAACTCTTAGTAACTTTTCCTTCTTCAGGGCCAAAATGGGCACTAATACTCGATACCACTTTGTGGCATTGGAGGAAGGATGCGGTTCCAAACGTAACTGAGTCTAAATGATGTTGTTTTATTCTAAATTACAGGTGGAGGAACATGTTTCACGTGAGGACAGGACCAACCCGGATAGTTTGTTACTGAAAGTTGGAGATCTACTTTTCGAAGACGGTCCGAGCTTCTCGGGACTGAGACTTAAAGGACTGAAGTTGCCAGACTTGGGTCTCGACGTAAGTGTACTTAAATCGCCTCTTGGAAATGTTTGGTGTTTATTTGTTTGTATCACAACCGTCGTTAAGGTGTAACATACCACCTCTGTTAGACCACTTTGATTGGGTCACTCTCTTTTGTAAGTTGATTAAGTTCAAGTCTCGTGTTCTAAAAACCTTTAACCTTAAACCCTGTGTAACTAAATTTCAAATCGATAGGAAAGCACAGTCTAGGTTCGTACATTGGCGGAGGTATGAGGTCGTGGAACTCTAGTAATTAGTAACTTTTTTAAAGGGACATGACAAATCAAAATCGTCCGTGGTTAGCAAGCGAATGTACTGAGCCTGCGGTCACTACGGAGGATGGTTTTTTGAAGCCGTTTTTATTTCTTGTTCTTGTTCTTGTTCTGTACATCAACAACTATGCTTTCATTCAAGTGTATGTATACAATTGTATTAAGTATTATATAAAGTACAATAATAATTCTTGCTGTCTACAGGATATAGCGAAGTTTCAAATTTACATGGCGGAACTGGGGGTACTCAACAGTGAGCTGGACAGGCTGGAGGATGACGTCATTGAGAATGTACGTCATCTTGAGGAGGAGGACAAGTTGCTCGTACTGAAAGGCGTGATGGAAGATCTTCCCATCCTCAAGGAATATTTGAAGGAAATCCACAAGGACGCATCTGAGTTGGTGAGTGTAGCACATTTCTATCATTACTTTAAACATTATTTCTTTGTATTAAATATTATTTTGAAAGTAAACTAGCTTAACATAGTCATTCATAGGTCAAATTGTAACAAAGGGAAATGTTCATTTAATTCATAAATTCGTTTGTCATTTCTCTTTGTAGACGGAAAAAATTAAGAGATGTGTGCCCAACGCACACGTGGACATCCTGGTCGAACAGTACATAACACAAGTCGAGTCTACCAGACAGACGGTAAGTTTATACATCAATTGGCATTGTTTACCTTGCCTGTTTGTGCGCATGTAGTAATTAAACAATGTATGGATTGTGTACATCTTTGTTATATTGGCAGTTGTTGCAAGCACAACGTCGACTGATCTTGGTACTGCAGCACAGCTTCCGTTTTTCCTATTGCTAATTGTGTCATTTCATTTTGTTCTCTATCTGCAGGCTCCAAGTAGGACTCGGCGAGATACACAAGAGGCCACGGCAAGCTCCTCGATCTTGCTTGGGAAGATCAGGCACCACGTCGGCCGCGAACGTCGGGACACGGCCGGAGCAGGGGAGAGCGCCCTCCAGCACAGCTGGTGGGTACTGCAGGACCTAGAGAATCTCCTCCAACATGACGTCATCTCGACACTCAACAGCATGACGAACAAGAGTAGTGGGGAAGGAGGCAGGAGGAAACGCTCAAAGAAGGGGAAGAACAGTCAGTCAGACTAAACCAACTGCCTCACTAGGTGCGGGCGGTTAATGAAATCGTATTTGGGGGAGGTTGAAGACTATGATATGTTGTAAGAGTTTGCTTCTCTATATTAGGGAGGGTAAACTTCTGACATTTTCAACCTCACTCCTCGCTTAGTACACGCTAAGTGTTTGTTGTTGAACTTCTTTGGAGGTTCATGTACAGGTTATACCTGACATTAAAGATGTTAAACAGATACGCACCAGTCCTTAAATGTTAGTTTTGCCATTTATCGAATACTAGTATTATCGTGTAAAGATTGTATTTGTGTGGGTGTTTGATAAAGTTATTTCAGATTAGAATGATTCTAAATTTATCTATTGTTTTCAATAGCCAAACAGGTACACCGTGCAATTAAGTATTGTTAGATATATTGCATATTGTTTATAACTTATTGTGCAGAGGTAATAGATATATCAACAGAAGCGATATGTGCTCATACATATGTATATTTTACACAGCTATTTATTTTGTACAAAATACATATTATATATTTTTCAAATATAATATATTATATTGTTGCAATTATATGCAGGGGCAGCTACATCTAAACAATGTCGCAGGCAGTACAGTGTTTCTTGCTTGCTGAACAAAATTTAATGTGGAAGTCGAGTTTATAAGAATGAATTGCCGAACAAATGTTAGATTTGAGCTTGAGAATAGAAATGGCTGAACAAATTAAAGGTTAGATTCTCACTTGCGAGAATGAAATGTAGTGCACATTGCACCTTTCGTAACTAGATACAGCTCGAAAAAGTTTATTAATGAAAGTGGCAGTAATTAGTCTATGCTAATGAAGTTTTTAATTTACAATTTGCCATTGAACTTTATGTTTCTGTAGTACTGTTATATAGTATAAGTCGGGTAAAAATAATACTACTTTGAGATAAACTTTATAACAGCAATATTGTTTGTGTTGTTGTCATGAAGTTAAAGTTATTTTTTTGTATTGTTGCAAAATTTGTCTGTTAAGTGAATACTTTGTATGACGAATCCCTTCTGCCAACAGAATAAAATGAGTTTGATTTTAAAATGTTTTTGTAGTGTATTATCATGCCTGAGAAAGCTATATATATATATATATATATATATGTTAATCTTTAGATCTTTAAAGATCCTTAGATTCTCCCGTTTTGCGACAGTGTCACACTGATACTACATGTATGGTTGGTTGCCCGAGATTTGAAATTGCGGTTCCGTAGCGGAGGTCTACTAGATCACGACACAACTTGAAACAAGATAGAGTGTAAGACCATAGGAGACTGTTTCAAAATGTTCAAGGCAATCACCGCAAGTTACCCGCTCCACTGCATGTCGGTATTTTTGCCTGGGTGGACAGTAGCTGTGGGCAGTAGGCCAAATGACCGGAAGTCGTGGGTCAGTTGAAAAGCGAAAGGTGGTCACCGAGGTAGAATGGAATCCGAAATTTGTGTGGAACGCTGCAAATTTGTGGAACGCTGTAAGCCATAATTAACCTCATTTCACTTCATAAGAAAATCTAGGTGCGTTCAGGGGGGGGGGGGGCATCTTCACTCAGTTTATACGAGTATTCTTTTCAAGCTTTGACCCAGATACTAGTATTCTATTTGAATAAAGCCTCCTTGCCTTGACACAGATAACTAGTACTATACTGCCCGCGTGTACCGTCGTTCTGGTTTTGCTGCTTATAAATACCTTGTTGTCCCTGCATATGTCTGTTATGTCTGTTATCAGTGACCTGTACCTAGCCCATCGAGGCATGAATGTACAATAAAGGTCTTTCAATTAATTAATTAATAATACAGGTATTAAAGACATCAGTCTGCAGTTGTATTTGCGATGCGAGGATCGAGGTCTAAGAGTCATCGGAAATTTCGGGAGTGTTGGTGAATTTCGGGAGTCAACTGAAATCTGGGGGGGGGGGCGTTCCACATCACAGGAATAATTGGGGGCGTTCACCTGGCCATGGGGACAAGGACGTTAAATGAAACGTATTTGATATGGGGCGTAGAAGGATTTTCTCCCAATTCTCAACCCGGGGCCAGACCGGACAGCTTTCGGAAGCGAAAAATATTATATAAAAGGCAAGAAAACAATAAGAACGTAAAGAAATTGTCCTGAGCCTAATTTGAGAATATTCGTTTGTAACGCGATATAGCACCCTAGGCGTGGATACGGTTCAGAGATCAAACAAGACACGTTACTATGGCGACCCGTATACGTCACAGAGAGCCAGGTGTTAAATATAGACGGTAACAGGCCGACAATACGTCACGTATTTTTTTGGGAAGCCCTTCCGCTGGGCGAAATTCCTCGCCTATAAAAAGTGAACAATTCCAACACTGGCCGTATTATTGCAACGGCACGGGCGCTTGAAAAGTTGTCTGTTTTTGGAGGCTAATGGAGATTCTTTACTGTCAACTTCGTCCTTTATACAATAGGTTGGTGGCGTTGTTTTTAGCTTTCGTTTCATGTAGCATTGTTACATCGATGAAAAATGGAAGTATAGTGTAGGACGTGTCTGTACGTTTGTATAAGTGGATATCTGAACATTGTCAGCAGAAATTAACAACCTCTCAATTGATGTGGCAGTGCTGGGCTGCTGAAAAAATCTTACCATGACCCTATTGTGTGTTTTTTTCTTCAAACAGGTGCTCCAAACTGTCACCAACAACATGCTGCTACTGGGGAAAATCGGGGCAGTACCAAGGAAAGCCTCTATGGGATAACATAAACTCTCATAATAGCTCGACATAAAAAAAAAGTTTGGTCTGGCATGTGTTAGTATTCATTCAAAAGTCTTTATTTCATCCTCATAAAAGATTGATTTCTTTCATGTATGTATAAACAATAGAACCTATGTATGTTATAACGTTACATAACGTTATCTGTATTTAAGAGATGGATTTTAAAAATGCCACTGCTTAACGTTATATCTGAAAGCACAGTATGATTGTTTACAGTGAGTTTGTCACTGCACTTCAAACATAGGGTTTGTTTGGCGTGGTAATTGTGGAATTGAAGACAATTGTTCAAATATTGTGTTAGTCAATTCAATTTAATTCATTTAAAGCCTGCTAAATGACACAAGGAAATGTAACGTTAGTTTACTGTACTGTATTGTGGTGTGGCACTTTGGCAACCTCGCTGTGGTCACCAATCGATTTCACAGAACAAATTTTATTCAAAACAAATCTTTTTATGCTTTGTGTGTTCTGTTGTATTTCTAGCCATACCTGTACGATTTGCATGACATTCCCATTATAAAGTCAAGGTTAACATAAATCTAAGGTTAACGCAGCATTTTAGGCTGTCAGTGTACCACAGTCCAGTGAGATACTGGCTTAAGACAAGTATTATCAATAAGTCACAAACTTGTAAAATCAAACACACAGAAATATAAAACTCTGACATCTGAGTAACGTTACTGTCATATAGAAAGAATGCATTTTGAAGCAAGTCTGACTCATATTTACATCATCATACAGTACATGTACAATGCATTTGCTTGCAAAAAACATGATTATAAAGTACTACATTATAGAGAGAGATGGCCAGGTCTTTTGTGAAAAAAAGGTAGAAAATCTGTAACACACGTATACTTCAACAGTGAGACAGTGTATGTGTACGGTTTGTATGCATTTTATACATATCCTAGACTGCATAACAGTTAACTAAGTGACTACATTAATTGTATTTTGACACGATGTCATGTCAAAAGAACTGGCTAAGATATCTTCTGAGAAGTGTCACAAAACCAAATTGGCACAAACTGGAAATGAACTCATTTCCAATGATACAAATATTTACATGTACATAGGTCTCTGAAGTGGAATTCATTTTCAATCTACCCAGGTATGCAGCTTATATTCTTCAGCACAAATCCAAGTCAGGTACAAATGTATGTAATGCCACAAAGTGGTTTGATTAATGATGACATATATGCATACCAATATGCATTCCAACAAGCAACCTATTTACATGTAGTAACAGTGCAACTGAGGTATCTCATTTATGATTAATGAGTTAATAACAAAAATAGATAATAAACTAGATAGTGCCAGTGAGTAATTCAGTGAATAACAGAGATTCAGTTAAGATTCAAAGTAAGTTTGTTTCCACGTCTCAACGGGATCAAGTTGTTCCCAGTTTCACCGTGTAAACAAAGTCCCTTTCCTGTGCACCCTCCAGATTACAGGATGACACAGCCCCAGCAGCACTGATGCGGGTAATCGGGCGCGTGGACGCGGTGCTCGTTCCCGTACACCCAGTAGCGAGTGTTGACCTCCTGCCAGTTGTAGTCTATCTCAAACACGGGGACGTTCCTCAGGGTGTGGCGCTGGAAAAACAAACATATGATTGAAAATCAGAAAACACGTAAAACACGTACCTCCAAATTTTCCCTGTCTGCAAAGTACACCTTGATCACGGAATGGCCTAGTCTTGCCAGATCACAAAACTAGGCCCTATAATCCACGAAAGTCTCAGGCCTTAAGTCTTGTGATCTCATGAGACTTAAGGGCCTCTTCGTGATCAATTAGTACTAAGCAGACCAAAAATATTTGGAAGTACATTGTACGTGTTTTAAGAGTCACCGATTGAAGAATGATTTGCTGTTAAACAAAATGAATTTTTCAGAAGGCCTTTTAACAATTGTAACAGTACTAAATATCTAATACTACAATACCACTGGCAGAATTATGAGAGTTGACACTTGATAGCTATTACTATTCACTAAGCAATGAAACACAACTGAACCTAAGTAAGACTAGTACCTGTTGTAAGATCCTCCCAGCCCTCTCGTAGGTGGAGGTGTGGTACTGCACCAGGCTCTGGGAGTTGGCATTCACGTCCTGGTCGGTGAAGTGAGTGATCGGCCACACCTACAGACAGTCACATGCAACTTGATGACTGGCAAACATCAGCACTTGAAATAATGATGGGATTTAATCTTTTTAACAATATCAGTCAGTTTGAATTTACTATATGAGGCTGATGTTAATGACCCACTTTTCTGTCAGTGTCTATACAACACAACATTTAGTGGCCAGTGGACTACCTTATGAATTTGCTTATTTGCTTTCCTCACTCGGTGGTTCATTTGGTCACTGGCCAGGTGTTATAACACTATAAGCACATCTGCTAAGACAGAATACGGGGTATAATCTGACCAGAGATCACCTTTATCTGTGGAGTAACCTATGTTTGTCCTTTCTAAAAACCTGGTATCTTAAGAGATATCAAGTTAACGGACGGTGGTTTCAAACTGCAATATTTTTGAAAAATTTGCAATTCTAAACCAATTTGACTTGATGTCAATGTTTTTAAAGACAACAGATGTAGGTTACCCCGTTGATAAAGGTGAACTAGTGTTATATTCCCTGGCCTGTTTTACTGCAGTTTGGGAGAAGGAGTGAACAGTATGAAAGTTGAGGCTTACCCTGATGAGAGTCTGTTGGAAGATGACCAACCCTCCTGCATCCTTGATGAGCTCATCAGGCATGTCAGTCCTCTCTGTCACATGATCAGACACCATGTTCTTACTGTGGGGGATACAAACACAGTCTTGCTGTTAGAGGGAAAGATATGAACAAACAAACAAACAAGTTAAATCAACCAATTGGTCAATCAATAAATTAATCAATCACCAAGTCAATCAATCAAACAATCAATTATTATTTTGCACATTCCCTACATTATATGCTACAGTATGTAAGCAGTTAATGATAATGCACTGTCCTTGGGAAATGCACCAGACATAAATTTTCTCAATAGACTCCTTACCACTTAAAGCATTGACAAGGATCATCTTCCATATAAAGTGGAGATCCCATATTTGAGAGGAATTTCATCTCGCAATGTTAAAGAGCCCATAACACTTACTGATAAACAAATGGGTTCTGGACGGTCTCGTCTTATGCTGCTTGTAATTATTGATTAACTGGTTACGTAGTAACGTTACATACAAACAAAAAGAAAAGAAAAGACTTACAAGTTGACAGTAAGCTGAATGTACCACTTCAGATCACGGCAGCCTTGGCACACACCACATGTCACCCTGCCATCTCCTCCACACCTGATACACCTGTAACATTCAAACAGGGCATCTGCAGTTAGAACAATATAAATTGCCATCAAATTATGCAAATTTCATATTCCAAATGTAACAAAACTAATAAATTTCAGTGAACATTAATACTGATTATGGAAATCAATATTTTACCTGAACAGTATCATACCTACATGTACACAATGTAAGTACAGGAATATGAAAAACAATAATTTGCATAGCAACTTGTTGCTTTTATATTTATGTATGTCACAGGTCACACCTATTAGCCTCCCTGCCTACGTGCCCTCTTTGTATTGCCCATGTTGAATGAATGAAGTCAAGGTCAAAACTTATTGCTACAAAAATGGGCAAAATTGCCCTGATGGAGTCATTGAAAATAAAACTGTAAACCTCAAGGTAGCTGCAGTAGTATCTCTAAGTTTTCTGTTTTTGTGGTAACTTTTCTACTGTGCCTGACATCACTTGTTATTTCCATTGAGTCACTTAACTACAGCGAGGACATCCTTTTATTTCAGCCTCAGACTCAAAATGCCTAATTCTTTAATCATGATATTATTGTGCCATGACATTCAACGTTAGTTCTCCTTTATCCGTTGGGTAACCTATTTCCGTTTTTGTCAAAACAGGGTATGTAACATCTATTATCATAATACCGGTACGTTTACGACGATTTCTCTAGCCATACTGATTTGACAAATTGTCAACGCATCATTTTCTCCAGTTACATGTTGCTGTTATAGCTTACCCTTGCCACTTCTTCTGTGTAACTTTTCTGCCACTCTTGTCCTGCTAAAAGCGTAATATTGTAATTGTAACACGCCGCGGAATTACACGACGAACGGGCCCGTGGTTGGGAGGGGGTAAAAAATACCGGTAGGAAGAAACACGGCACAATTAACTGCCGCTATGTACATTTATACATCCTCTGATGTTCCTTCCTTTTCTGTCAGTAAATGCATAAAACATAAACCTGCATGAGCATACAAAATGTCATGAGAAAACGGACGTATACTGTCAAGAATTTTCATTTAACTCCTGTCCGTCACAACCGCTATGACGTAACACTTCACTGCTAGCGTAGATATAAAAATGGCGGGAAAATGGCTGCGTACGTTCAATTTTGCCCATTCAGTCGTATATCCGGGCTATTATGCAACGGTTCTTCACACTTTTACATGAGTTGTAGGTCACCAACAGAAATTCAAGATTGTTGTTGAATCATGTTCGTCTTGTGCCGTGAGCATGTGTAATTATGATCTATAAATTTGGCAATGAATGTGACAGTGTGTTCGTCCCACGACGAGCTGCCTACCCCGAAAAAGATACTGAAAACTTTTGGCCTTGTTGTCTTCGAATGCATTGTTATCGATGCTTTGTAAATGATGTATTGGACACCTAGATGTCTGAAGTGTGCACAGCTCAGAAATAACTATTGTTGCATGTGTAGATCTCTTTAAGTTCCAGTATTTTTAATCTACCGGTATAAGTCTTACTACCGGTATTATGCCAATGCATGTTACAGATATCAAGTAAACGGAGGTTGGTTTAAAGTTGCAGTATTTTCAGGATAATGCAGCTTGAAACCACCACATGTTGACAAAATATCCCTACATACCCTGTTTTAAAAACAACGGATAAAGGTTACCCCACAGATAAAAGTGAACTAGCGTTAGGTGTTGTGGACCCAAATAACTCTACAGTACAGATCAGACTGCATGGAGGATGCCTTACCTTCTCCGTCCTGACCCATGGCACCAGTGACAGGTCTCCCTGCGATGCTGTTTTGTCTGATGGTCATACCTCGTCCTGTGTCCACTCCCATGGCAAGTGGAACAGCGAACCTAAAGAGGTTGTTATATCTTATGTCACACCTTCAACAAGGATGTTCTGGACCGGTCAGAGTTTTACCGTATCTCAGGTACATGTATTTAGTACTTGCATCACTGGGGGTTCCCAAAGGAAGTGGATTACAAAAAATCTCCTAGAACAACGCACTTCATGTACACCACTGAACTCCAGATTTGGACATTGGAATCAACGGTCTTCCAATGTTTTCTCACCCTCTGGTGCAATTTGTGTTTTCTCGGGTGAGTTTGACATAAAGAGAATACAACATGGTGTATTCTGCAGCAACTCCCCCCCCCCCAGAAAACGATGTAAGATGTAAGTTCACAGGTGTGGGTTGGAATCCCACCTCTGACACCATGTCATGCTCTGTGGGTTTGTCCTCTCTATGGTGTATTCTCAAATAATTGATAACATTATGCCATCTTTTTTTAAACGAAAAGAATTCATCATTACTCATACGGAGAATGTGAGATGTATGTGGGTGTGGGTTTGAATCCCACTTCTGACACCATGTTGTGCTCTGTGGGCAAGTCCACCCTCAATTGCAGTGTAATTATTTGATTGCTAGCACGAGTCTGACTCACATTAATGATTTTGCAAATAAACAATATTATTAATAGACTTTCCATTCTTAGGACAGATTCAAATGCAAGTTTTCTTGTCTGGGTGCTCCTTTGAGGCTTACACTTCTACATGTTCATACCTTAGTTCTTTTACATGAACTAGGAATCACAGATGATCAGGAAGGAATACTCACCCTTCCCCTGCCATGGCATCGAGGGCAGCGCTTGAAGCCACGGCCGTAACAAGAGTGGCAACTCTGGGTAAAGTTGAACAGAAACAAAGAATTTTACTCACGGATGGAAGACACCAGGACATGCAAATATATTTTCAAAACTTACTTTGAAACCAACTACTGTACTCTGATATCAAATTGTAGAACTGACATTAAACCAGACCTATACAGCTAAGGTACTGAAACACTATCCATTAAAACTGACATTAAACCAGACCTATACAACTAAGGTACTGAAATACTATCCATTAAAACTGAAATTAAAACAGACCTATACAGCTAAGGTACTGAAACGCTGTCCATTAAAACTGACATTAAACCAGACCTATACAGTTAAGGCACTGAAACACTATCCATTAAAACTGACATTAAACCAGACCTATACAGCTAAGGTACTGAAACACTATCCATTAAAACTGACATTAAACCCAGACCTATACAGCTAAGGTACTGAAACACTATCCATTAAAACTGGCATTAAACCAGACCTATACAGCTAAGGTACTGAAACACTATCCATTAAAACTGGCATTAAACCAGACCTATACAGCTAAGGTACTGAAACACTATCCATTAAAACTGACATTAAACCCAGACCTATACAGCTAAGGTACTGAAACACTATCCATTAAAACTGACATTAAACCAGACCTATACAGCTAAGGTACTGAAACACTATCCATTAAAACTGACATTAAACCAGACTTATACAGCTATGGTACTGAATCACTATCCATTAAAACTGGCATTAAACCAGACCTATACAGCTAAGGTACTGAAACACTATCCATTAAAACTGACATTAAACCAGACCTATACAGCTAAGGTACTGAAACACTATCCATTAAAACTGACATTAAACCCAGACCTATACAGCTAAGGTACTGAAACACTATCCATTAAAACTGACATTTAATCAGACTTATACAGCTGAGGTACTGAAACACTATCCATTAAAACTGACATTAAACCAGACCTATACAGCTAAGGTACTGAAACAATATCCATTCAAACTGACATTAAACCAGACCTATACAGCTAAGGTACTGAAACACTATCCATTAAAACTGACATTTAATCAGACCTATACAGCTAAGGTACTGAAACACTATCCATTCAAACTGACATTAAACCAGACCTATACAGCTATGGTACTGAAACACTATCCATTAAAACTACCAAGAAACCTCACCGCCTATCTTCCTTACCTGTACTTTAGCTGTGTGAGGCACTTCAATGAGCCTGACCTCATCATTGAAAAACTGAGCAGCAGTGCAGGCGATATCCCAGGGGCCGGGTGGGTACCCGTTTTGTGGGCCATCAATGATTTGTCCTGAAAATAAGAATTAAAAATTCATTGTTGCAACTATGTGTACAGTAATGATATACATGTATTAATATCATCAATATTACAATATTTTTTGCAGAAATGAAAAGTAGGATTTGGTTTCTATAACATGCATTGGCATAATACCGGTCATAAGCCTTATACCGGTCGATTAAAAATAGTGGAACTTAAAGAGATCTACACATGCAACAATAGTTATTTCTGAGGTATGCACACTTCAGACATCTAGGTGTCCAATACATAATTTACAAAGCATCGATAACAATGCATTCGAAGACAACAAAGCCAAAAGTTTTCAGGTCATTTTCGGGGCAGGCGAGCTCGTCGTGGGACAAACACACTGTCACGTTCATCGCCAGATTTGTAGATAATAATCACATGTGCTCACGGCACAAGACGAGCATGATTCAACAGCAATCTTGAATTTCTTTTGGTGACCTACAACTCGAGTAAAAGTGTGAGGAACCGTTGCATAATAGCCCGCATCTACGGCTGAATGGGTCAAATGGAATGTACGCCGCCATTTTCCCGCCATTTTTAATGCTACGGCCAGCAGTAAAGTTTTACGTCATAGCGGTTGTGACGGACCAAAATTAAATGAGAATTCTTGTCAGTATACGCCCATTTTCTCATGACTTTTTGTATGCTCATGCAGATTTTTGTTTTGTGCAACTACTAACAGGAAAGAAAGGAACAACAGAGGATGAATAAAGGTACATAGCGGCAGTTAATTGTGCCGTGTTTCGTTCGACCGGTATAGTGCAACCCCTTCCAACCACGCGCCCGTTCTCCGTGCAATTCCGCGGTGTGTTCCAATTACGATATTATGTTTTTAGCAGGACCAAAGAGACAAAATAATTTACACAGAAGAAGTGGCAAAGGTAAGCTGTAACAGCAACATGTAACTGGAGAAAATGATGCGTTGATCATTTGCCAAATTAGCATTGCTTGAGAAATTGCAGTAAACCGACCGGTATTATGCCAATGGATGTTAGATCCATTTTGTTCAAAGCACTTTCAAGATTTTCAGAAAACACATCATTGAAAGATAGAAAAAACTTTGCAAATATTTATCAAAATTTTCATCATCAAAACTCAGGAAGGGTAAACCAAATCAAAATGCACTAGATATGCATAACTTTTATTCACCAATTTTCCATCAATGTGAAAATCAGCTTTGTTCTAGCAGAATTCACCATGATTCCTTCCTTCTTACTATTACACATAAAATTCATACATGTAGTTAAGTCCATTACAAATGTAACCAGTTCCTCTGGTGTGCATCTACATTTTAAGTGAATGTTATGCCAAGTGGCAGCCCGATAAAGTAATATGAAAATGCCTAAGGATACTTGAAAAATTGGACGTCTGGTGTGATTATTACATGTCTTATAGTAAATCCCAAAGGTTGAATGGACAAACCTCGGTATGGTTCATGCACCCATTTGGTAGATCTGCTCTCAAGGAAGCTTTCCATAGTGTACTAAATAAAACAACAAACAAACATAAACATAACATCAGTTTTAAAACATACTCAGCAAACTTTATGAAATTGGATAAAAAGAAATTAAATCTAATACTTTCACTTCAAAATAAGATCATAAAATGAAGGTGCCATTCTAGCGAGCAAATGAAATAATCAACAAACTTTCCACCTATCAAATAGGGCTGTACATTTGCTCTGTGTATCCAGATTGTACCCCTGGGCAGAACATACCTGGGTCTCTTCTGGTCAGAGGTTCATGGTATATTCTGAACTGTTAATAATAGTTCACCTTTATCCATGGGGTGACCTATATACTTTCTATGTATATACAGGGTATTTGGGCATATTAAGTCGATGGATGGTGGTTTCAATGTGATATTTTACTCGTTAACTTAAAACATTGAGGCTTGAAACCACTAAATGATATCCCTAGACACCCTGATTTTAGATGAGATGAATATAGGCTACCACGCGGATAAAAGGTAACTAGGGTTAACATCAACTATCATAATTCCACATGGTGTCATTATACCGCCACCTCAAAAAACGTTAGTATAGTCTGAAGTCTTCCCAAGATTTTCTTGAACACTGAATGTTAAATATCTTAAATGTAATACAATTCAGATATTTATGTGTTAAAAACAATCTTGAGAAGGCCTCTATGATAACGTTTTTTTGAAGTGACGGTATAGTGGCACCTGGTGGAATTATGAGAATGTATGTTAATTGAAGAGGATGAACCTACATGGAAGGCAGTAGAGGGCTTGATTGCCTTGATGACATGTTCCTCTGCAGGTTTCTTGCCATAGCAGCAGTGTTCTGCCACAAACTGTATCATGGCATCTCTGGCCTCCTGCTCTGTCAGGCCGGCACCCCTGCAAATCAGTGGGATGTTTGTGTCAAAGTTTGGGGTATTATAAGATATTGGAAAGGAAGATTTACAAAAAAGTTTAGGTCACTAGAGTTCAGCTATTCTTCCACTGGTCATGACAGAGAAGACAAATGCTAATCCATCTCACTAGACTTAGACTTAACTTCGGTCAGTTGAATTTCCACCTGTTCCAACATAAATGTGTAAATAGTCCTATGTGTAATTGTGGCCACCCTAACGAATCAACTATACATTATTTTCTACACTGTCCTCTATACAATGATGCAAGACTTGATATGTTGTCATCTTTAACCACTATCTTACCATTTGACCCAAGACACACCACTGAAAATATTTTATGTTCAACCTTACTCAGGGGAAACCCAGTACTATCTACCATTCAGAACTGTCATTTATTTGATGTTGTGTTTAAGTTCATCAAACAGACAGATCGTTTCAGCTGAACCTTATTTGATTATTATTTCTAAGTTTGTTTATCAGCCATATGTCACTCTGTTATTTGATTCCTTGTTTATTTTCATGTAGTTAAGTCTTGTGTTCAATAGACAGGTTGTTTAAGTTGATTTATAACCTTATTTGATTACTTCTAAGTTTGTATGCCAGCTACACGTCACTTTGTTATTTGATTCCTTGTTGTT